>NC_090657.1:92797340-92932340 GCF_040937935.1 Hyperolius riggenbachi
ACCTGTGTTGTGCTGAAAGTATCTACGATAGCGCTAGCGCTATCGAGAAACGAACTAATTCGTTGGTGTAGCTGGAAGGCAATATATTTTTTATATATACAGAGAGACTGTGTAGCCAGTACCCCTCCCCAAAAGTTTTATTTTATTTGGCATGGAAATGTCCGGGAACTACCAGAACCTGTCGGACCTGCAAAATCTTTGGCAAGCGAGAGAAATTGACGTCGGCCGCAGGAAACAACAGGACCTGATAGCAGACTTGTCCAGATGGGATACCCAGCAACTGGGGGAGCCGGGAGTGTCCACTGAAGTGGATACCAGCCCATCTGACAATCGAGGAGAACCAGAGACTGAGAATCCTGACCGTACAGAGGTTGTGCATCCTCAGGGCCCTGCACTAACGGCTACGCCAGAGACTGTCAGTATGGACCCCAACCCCAGAGTTTCTGACAGTACTCGCCCGGAACTGGCCAGTACTGGACTGTCCATGGGTGCTGACCCGGTAATGCAGCATGCATTACAAAAGCTGATGGAGACTGACCTGGAAAAGTACATGCAGTACATGGAAGCACGAGAGGAACGGGAGCGCCAATCTGCAGAACGCAAGGCTGCTGCTGCTGAACGCCACGCGGAGAGGGATGACGCTGAGTGAGAATGGGAGCGCCAATCTGCAGAGGCGCGGGAGAGACGACAGCATGAGCTCAACATGGCAAAGGTTCAACAGGCCAGCCAGAGTTCACCGCCCAGCCTCCCTGCTAAAGGAGCTGCAGCACCCGTAAGTGCAAAATTTAAATTTGCTAATATTGAGAAAGACACAGACATTGACTTGTTTTTGCGATCTTTTGAAAAAGCATGCCGTCAGTATCGTCTGTCCCAAGACCAGTGGGCCAGACATCTGACACCTTTGCTGCGCTACAAGGCGCTTGATGCCTTCGCAGAATTGCCTGTGGAGAAGGATAATGATTATGCTGCTATAAAAGACGCTATCATTACTAAGTACCAGCTGACGCCAGAAGCCTATCGGAAAAAGTTCAGGGCCTGGCAGAAAAAGTCTTCTGATTCGTACCGAGATGTGGTCAGCAGCTTGCTCACCACACTCCGCCAGTGGACTCGAGGCCTCACCAAAGGGTCTTATGATGTCCTGGAGGACTTGATCATCCTGGAACAATTTCTGAACATTTGCCCTGCTGATGTACGGCAGTTTGTGTTGGAGCGCAAGCCTGCGTCAGCAACTATCGCTGCAGACCTCGCGGAGACCTTTGCAACTACCCGGGTGTCTGATGCACGCAGAACCGCACCATCCAGCTGGAGGGAAGGTCAGTCCAATACCTCGGCAGACTCTCCTGCCCCTGTGAGCCATCAGCCACAGAGGCCACTCAGCGCAGCTGCTGCACCCAGGCCTGCAGCCCCTGGAGAGGTCACCTGTCACTACTCCTGCCAGCCCGGACACATGAAATTCGACTGTCCGGAGCGGAGACAGACACCACCAGCACCTGCAGCACCTGTATCTCACCCACAGCAGAAGCAACCAGCCAGCGAACCACAGCCTGGATCATCAGATTTTGTCCTGTTTGCCCGCGGAAAGGAAATCCGCGACCGAACCGACCAGCAGCAACTTGTTAGAGTGAACGACAAAGTTGTCACCGGATTCCGGGACACTGGAGCTGACATCACGTTAGTTCACTCACACCTTGTGCCAAAGGAGAGCATCAGCTCCAGCCGATCCCTTGCCCTTACTGGAGTAGAGGGCACCCTTTTTCACATAGCCCACGCGAGAGTGAAGCTGGATTGGGGAGGAGGGGTCCAAGAAAGGGTTGTTGGGGTTATGAAGGATCTCCCAGTCCCTGTGTTGCTAGGGACTGATTTGGGCAAGCTTGTGTCCTACTACGAACCTGCAACGACCGCCTTGTCGCTCACGGAAGGAGACGGACTCTCCACCCACCACCAAGTACTTTATACACTTGGGGGAGCACCAGGGGGAGGTGGGTTGAATGTGCCCAGTTCAAGGGTACCAGGTTCAATAGTGCCTGCTTCAAAGGCACCTGAGTTTGATGTGCAGACTGTCTGTTGTGATGATGCTGTAACTGTACCTGAGTTTACTGTACAACCTGTCTGTAATGAAAAAATGTCTATACCTGTCAATGTCATCACTGCATGCAACGATGATTTGAGTAATGTCCGTCTGTGCCATTCTGACAGTGTACCTGTGCTCGCCATACCGTGCAGCTGCACTGCTCAGAACCCGAGCTCAGAACAGGTGGAGGGGGTTCCGGCCTCCTCCCCCTCCTCTGACCGCGGGGATGAGACCTTTCAGCCGCTGGCCTCGTGTGACATGAGCCAGTTGGCTGAAACTGACCGCGCCGTATTCTCAGCCGCACTACAAAGTGACCCAAGCCTGGAGGTGCTCAGGCAGCAAGCCGCTGAGCCCCTCGCAGACGGGGCCGCTTTCAAGGTGTACTGGGAAGGTGGGAGACTGTACAGTGAGACTGTACAGCCCCCTACAGGTAGATCCCACGCGAATACCAAATGGCTTGTGGTCCCGAGGGCGTTCAGGGGACATGTGCTGAAATCCGCACATGGTAATCCTCTGACAGGGCACTCGGGTGTCCGCAAGACACTTGCCGGTATTCGGAAACAGTTTTATTGGCCCCGGATGAACAGGGATGTAGCGAACTACTGCAGGGCATGTGCCGTCTGTCAGGAGCTGGGGAGGTCCAGGGATTCCCGTGGGGTTCCCTTAGGTCCACAGCCACTTAGCAGGGGAACCCTGCGTGGGCTGGCTGTTGACCTAACCAACCCACTGCCCGTTGTCAGCAGTCCCGGCAGACACCACGTCCGACTGCAGTGGCGCAAACGCCCTGTCCAGAACGGTCCATGTCGGGTCAAACCTGAGGGTAGCAGACCGCGACCGGTCCAGGGGAACCGAGCCACAGGCTCCAATAGGTTTTCCCACCGCACCGGCAACCCGAGACCCGTCAGCCAGGTTGGCCGACACGCAGTGGGCAGCCGACACCAGAACGCCGACGGGCTATCCCGTTGCCACGGGGAACTAGATCAGATATCGCAGGTTAGCGGCAACGACACACATCTTGCTGATGCATGTCTATCTGCCTTCTCCCCAGGGGGGGCTGTCATGGACAGTTGCGGTGCCGCAGGCGCGTCCTGTAACCGCCCGTGAAGAAAAAGCGATCGCACTCGATTCTCGGCATCGATTGCGCTTCAAATCGATACCATCTGGGTTGAGTGTGTAGGAGCAGCTGAGTCTTTTCCCAGCAGAGAGATAGCATCAGCCTAACTGCAGGATGGCTCTTTTGATATGCTAATGAGCCTGGGCCCAGAGAGTCCCTGGCTTCAAGCTGTGCTGATGGCCCATCCATCAGGTACAGGTGGCAAGCGCCATGACAGAAGCAATCTAGTTGGGGGAAAAGCCAGCCCCTCTGACTCCCTCCCAGCAGGGGAGCTGACACCTAGCTGGCTGCCCCAAACTTCAAAGATCCTTTGCCTGGCAATGACCTGCTATAAATCCCAGAGGTATCTCATATTCCATAAACTGCTATATGTATCATATTTTCTGTGTTGCCAGGCTGGCAGACCCTCCAAACTAACAGAGCATGTAGGGCCCTGTCTGGCGTTGGTTCTGAGAACATCTCAGAACATTCTGAGGTAAAGACTGCCAGTTAGGCAGTTCGAAAGTGCCCTGATGATACCACAGGGGTCCCACCCCTCATGTTTGGTATCAGGCTGCTGGGTACATCGAGGCAGACCTGAAAATATTAGTAAATCTGCCCTGACCTGTACGGTTCTGTGAGTTAGAGCCCATATATGGTTAAGATATGATTTCTGGTCCCCAGGACAAGGGGAGGACTCATCTCATGTTCTAAGGGGGTGTGTGGGCCCGCCCTCACTCCCTCCTACTGAATCAGGGGCATAAGAATGGCAGAGGACCCAAACTCAGTGTCCTCCACCCTGAAAACATCTTGAACTCATCGGTGCCAGCTTGAGGGTATGCTGGCATCCACCTGGTCTGAACTCTGAACTTTGATTGAAATGCAGAACTCTGATTTTTCCCACAAAAAGGACATCTTTCCAGGAACTAAGTATTTTTCTCCCTTCTTTTATTTTTTATACTGGCTATTACTGTTTTAATAATTGTTGATTTTAATAATTGTCTGTATATATTTTTTATATTGCTGTGAATAAACGACTTTATCCAAGTCATTCACTGTCCGCTACCCTGCTTATCAGCACACACAGTACTGATCCCGGGTCTCTGAAGAGACGCTACTGTTTGTTTGTTTGTTGTTGGCTAGACAGAATACCGTGTGTTTAACCGTTTTATTCGCAGGACTAGTCAGTCAGTAAATCGGGTCCACTGGCCCATACCAGTGGTGGTGGCAGATACCCTGGAATCGTGTGTACGATGTAATTACCCGTATCTCACAGGCTCCCTTCTGGTTTGTCTGCGGCTAATTCTTAGCGGTTCCTGCGCATTGACTGCGACCAGAGTTCGCACGATCTGTGCGCTGGCACCGCTTAGAAGGCCAATTGCGGTCAGCCACTAGGGCTCCTGTGACAAGGCCTATCTTGCAAAGCTCATAAAACAAGTAATATGAATGAATATATATAAAAAAAGTAATGGCCATCATAATCTTCACTCCTGTAACAAGTGTAGCCACAAAAAACTCCTGATATAAAGGATGGACCCCTTTATCGGAGGGAGTGAAGGTCTAGCTGGGGCTCCCTAAGAGCTCTGGGCCCTCCAGCGGTCGCAGTGGCTGCTCCTCTGTAGTTACGCCCCTGAAAGCAACCAATCAGGTTTCAACTGTGAAATGAACCAAGAATTCTGACCGGTAGCTCTAGGCAATCAAATATTTTTTACTTCATTTGTTTGTGTATCTGTCTTAAAGGATGGTGCACACCAGAGCGGTTCTGGAGCGTTTTTAACCACTTCAGCCTTCAGTGTTTTTTCACCTTACGCATCCGAGCAATTTTCAGTGCTCCTCCCATTCAATGGCCAATAAGTTTATCACTACTCATCACATCTAAATGATCTATATCTTGTTTTTTCACCACCAATTAGGCTTTTTAGGGATCTATATACATGTAATAGGCTACGTGCCTCAACCTTCAAGCAAGAAGAAGAAGTAGCGCCCTGCCCCCAGGGCCGGTCCAAGCAAGAAGAAGGGGCCGGTCCAAGCAAGAAGAAGAAGTAGCGCCCTGCCCCCAGGGCCGGTTCAAGCAAGAAGAAGGGGCCGGTCCAAGCAAGAAAAAGACGTAGCACCCTGCCCCCAGGGGCGGTCCTAGACTTGCCGCCAAGCTGGAGGGGGTAGCGGGCAGGAAGAGGGTATAAGGCACAGCGGTGCGGAGGGGGGTCGGACCCCCCTCCCTCACCTGGGTCCCCCATCTGCACTCCCCCCTCTACTCTACACTTGTAACAGCGATCATTGCTGCTTGGGGGGGGGGGCGCCGATCGGGTAGAAGAACCACCTGGTCCCTTGCCCCGATCGGTAGTGCATCGGGCGATCAGCAGCAGCGGCGGTTTCAGTGGAAGACGTAGCTGCTACATCATGGCGTCCCTGGCAACACACTTTTTTGACGTAGCAGCTACGACCTTTCTTCAAAAGTGGTTAAAAACGCTAGCTGTTTGAAAACTGCTTGGCTAATGTATTTCAATTGGCTGGTGCACACCAGTGCGGTTCGTTTTTTCCACAAACACAAACTCGGGGGCTGCAGCATTTTTTACATTTCTGAGGTGTTTCTGCCTCAATGTTAAAGTATAGGAAAGTGGAAAACTGCTCTGAAAACCGTTATATCAGAGCATATAAGGGAAGACGCCGAGAGCCCAGTATAGTGTAGTATGTACTGTAAATTGGGTATGGAAGGTAAGTATATGTAGGTAATACTCACAAACAAGGGTTACCGTCCAGGTAACCACTATGAAGGCAGGTGAGGAGATTAGACCTATCCCCACTCAGGATTAAGAAGTCGCTCTCTGTAGATCGGGAAAAAAGAAGAATTCCCCTCCACCAGGGGTGAAAACAACTGCAAAAGTAGTACAGAGGCGCCAACAGGGTAAAAACAATATTTCTTTAAAATGGTTAAAATGAAGTAGGTAGCGGTGGACTTACCCCTCCAAAACAGACACAAAAATTGCTGTTTTAAGCAAAAATCAGTTTATATCAGAGCGGTTTTCCAACTCACCTAAAAAGAGGAATGGCTCTGGGTCCAATAGAGCATCCCCATTCCTCCTATGGTCCCTGTGTTCCAGCGCTGGGTCCCCGGTTGAAATCCTCCGCCGCAAGAGGTTCCTGAAGTCTTCGGGAGCCCGAGTGCTCCCGAGGACGGGTCACTCCATACTGCGCATAAGTGAGCGGGTGAGACAGCGTGCTTGCGCATTTGTAGTACGGAGCAGCCCAACTTCGGGAGCACTTAGACTCCCGAAGACTTCAGGAGCTTCGGGCAGCAGCGGAGAGAAGTCTCCGACCGATAACGGGGGATCCAGCACTGGAATGCGGGGAGAACAGGAAGGTTCTATAGGACCCAGAGCCTTTCCTTGCCATAGTTGAGTATCTGTTTTTTTGTTTTTATATTCCCTTCAGACTCTCTTTAATATTCTCAGGGTGAATTATACACAATGTGTAATTTCATATCATTGTGAAGTATAGCTGACCCGAAGCAAAGCTACCTAATGTAAGCACAGAGATATGTTCGTGCTGGATCCACATATCTTCATTGATTGTCCGTAATCACTCCTTGAAAAATCGGACTTTCTGCTACAGCCAAATTTTCAGACCGGTAAGAGGTGTGAAGGAAATGGCAGGGTGATAGGAGGAAGCATTACTGCAAGCCCTTTCTATCAGAAAACTTTAGCCAAAAGTCACATTTTTCAAGGAGTAGTTTCGTGGACCAGGCGGAACGGACATTGCACAGAGGTATATGGATCCAGCATGAACATACCTCTCTGTGGTTTGCTTAGGTAACTTTGACTTAGCACAGGTGGTCAAGCATACACTAAGATTATTATATGCTACTTTGCATACCTAGAAGTTTTTATGCACGGTTGTGGCTTGTTGTTACAAATAACAGACTGGAAGGCAAACTGAGGTGTGAAGTGTAACTGGCACCCAAGTTTCACCAGCGAACCAACATGTAGGAATGATGGTCCATCACTTCTTCTGCATTGTACCTTCCAACAAGTATCAGCTATGACAGACAGTCGAGGGAACATGCTCAGCTCCATTTATGGTATGCCAGATATGAGGTCAATCAAAAACAGCTGGCACATTCAAAGTGAATCTTTATTGGTTCCATATAAAACGTATAGCCATCGTAGGGCCCCTTTATCAAGGCACAATTTGCTAGAGGGCAAATATCTGTCTGCCACTGTAATCAAGCTCCAGTAGGGTTAATGGGAGGAGACTACTCTAGACACCCACAAACAGCAATGTGTGATGTGTACTCAGCAGGTGGCAGCAGCACTGATATGAGGTCAGGCTGGCCAAGGTTGCTATCAGATTGTCATTTTTCCCATTGACTTCGATAAGAAATCGAGCGGAAACGAATCCAGCGGAACATCGGACATGTCGGAATTTTATCATCGAAGGCATCTATCGGAACGATTCTTACAAAAAAAGTATTGTGAAATCCCAGCATAAAAGTAGAGATTGTTCTGATCAATTAAATCACTTTGATAGAATCAGAAAGGTATTAAACATATCTGATCGATTCACTGTATGGACAGGCTTGTCTGCTGACAGGCAACTAGAAAGGCAGGTGGACACGGATGGCTGTGTGCACAGGTCTATCGTGTGGAGAGGAATTAAAAGGACACAGGGATGGCTGCATGCACTGGTCCATCTGGTGGAGAGGAATTAGGAGGACAGGAGGACACAAGGATGTGTGCATGCACAGATCTATCTGGTGGAGAGGAATAAGGAGGACAGGAAGACACGGGGATGGCTGCATGCAATGGTCTGTCTGGTGGTGAGGAATTAGGATGGCGGGGGACACAGGAATGGCTGCATGCACTGGTCTGTTCATTGGAGAGGAATTGGGGGGCAGGGGGACACAGGGATGGCTGCATACACAGGTCTGTTCCTTGGAGTGGAATTAATAACAGATCCATGCACAGAATGAATATCAGAGGAGTGTGTGAAGAAAGACATTTACCGCAAAGTGATCATCAGTCAACTGGATGTAATCATGCCATGGAAGGCTGCCAACTTTCCAGCTTAACAAACTTGCTGCTGAAGGCAAGTCTTTAACACTTATGATGTGCAGAGTTTATGATGTAAGTCTGAGTTTTGGAGTAGAGCAGAACCCAAGTGTCACATTGTTTTATAAACTAAGATACAGAGGGGGATTGTGAAAACAAAGGGTGTTCTCTTTACTGTTATCCAATCAACTGACTGCTCTTCTGTTATTTCTCAAAGGCACAGCTAAGAAAATGATGAAAACAATCAGAGGTGAAACTAGCAGTACTTCCCTCTGACACTCTGTTTTCTAAAGGAGTACAGGCAGCAAACTGTCAGTCAGTAGGAGTGCACAATCATAAATTAACCTGAAAATCTAAATTTCGAATAATCATGGGGTACAGGATTTCAGTCTGGCCACATAGAGGTTTAACTGAAGACACACTTGAAGGCATGGCCGGATTTGAGACAAGGCCACAGAGGCCATGGCTTAGGGCACCAGGCAGTAAGGGGTGGGCAGCAGGCTGGCACACTAAGGCAATTAAACTGCCAAACATGTAAACCACATCAGTTACAAACCCAGTCCGTGGCTGCCTTGCTTCCACAAGGGCTAGCAGTGGAGCACTGGTCCTGTGCTCCCCACTCCTGTACTCCTCAGGCAGAGGTCACACTTGTCTTTCAGTTTCTACACTTTTCAGAAAACTGAAAGACAAATGTGACCTCTACCGTACAACAGCTAATGTAATTTATAGAGAAAACTGACAAATTGCGCAAGATGTCAGTTTTTTTTCTGCATGCGAAATCTGCATTAAAGTGTGACCTAGCTCATTGATTAACATGAGTTCTCAGTTGAAGTCAGTTTTTCCGTGCAGAAAACGCGTACGAAAGCCGGTAAGTGTGACCCCTGCCTCAAGAAGAGAACAGAATGGGAGGAGCACAGGACCAGGGAAGTACACAGGATCGGGGGAGCAGAAGATGAGAGCACAGGACCAGAAAAAAAATTAAGACAGAAAAAGCACACAGGACGGGTGGTGCACAGGAGGTTGGGGGGAGAGTTGGTGACAGTGGGCCTTGGGCAGCAAAATGTCCAAATCCAGCCCTGCTTGAAGGTGACTTTCTCTAACGTTCTGTCGTGTCCTATGTTACTGGAAACATACCGTATTTGAGCTGTCATGTCAATTTGAGGAACTGGATGATATGCTGATCTCAATTCTATGGGTTTTGTGAAAGGCTGGACAGGTGGAACGCTGTATAAAAATTATGTGATACAAAAGATCAGCAGCACAACACTTGTGTCCATTTCCTTCTCCAAATACAGCTCTGACAGAGAGACCACAGCACTTTATTTTTAAATGAACATCTCTGTGAGTATGACAACCATTTGGTAACTGTTAAATTCCTACACAAGCACACCTCATTGTGCTTTAAAGGGGACCTTCGGCCTAAACAAACATACTGTCATCAAGTTACATTAGTTATGTTAATTAGAATAGATAGGTAATATAATCTCTTACCCACCCTGTTTTATAAGAACAGGCAAATGTTTGTGATTCATGGGGGCTGCCATCTTTGTCATGGGGGCAGCCATCTTTTTGATTGAAAGGAGGTGACAAGGAGCAGGAGACACAGTTCCAACTATCCTGTGTCCTGATTACCCCTCCCAGCTACACACGCTAGGCTTCAAATGTCAAATTCAAAATGTAAAAAAAAAAAAAATTGCACCAAAACAGCAGAAAGAGAACAACAAAATCAGAAATCCCATCATGCTTTGCACAGCATCAGGGGAAAAAAGCCCGGGCAGTTTTCTTCTGTGCAGCTAAAAATGAGGTTTGTATAAGAGAAACAAAGTTCTGATGCTGTGAAACTGTTAAAGAAACACAAAGTCTTTTCAGTGCTGCCGAGTCGATTTTTAGTCCGGATGTTCACTTTAAAGTGGACCTGAACTGTTGCACAGGACAGAAAGAAAATAGAGAGAAATGCCCCCTGTATGTATTTAGAGAGTTTAGCTTGGTTAATTCCCCCTCATCTCTGTCTAATCACAAGCTATAATTTGAAGTAGAAAACCGAGAGCCCAATATAGTGTAGTATGTACTGGAAGATGGGTAAGAGTAAATGAAACGTAAGTAATATACTTACAAACCCAGGTTACCTCCAAGGCAACCACTGGAAAGGCAGGTGGGGAGAACAAGCCTGTCCCCACTCAGGATTAAAACGTCGCTCTCTGTAGATAGGGTGGATAGCTTGATATCTAGAGATGTACAGAGGCACCAGTAGGATAAAAATCACTAAAACGTTTAAATCGTTCGGGATGCAGTGGTGGGCCAGCCAACCCAAAAACAGACCAAAGTACTGTCGATTAAAGTTTTAGGGCCCGTTTCCACTAGTGCGAATCCGCATGCAGACAACGCATGCGGATTCGCATAGGCAATACAAGTGGATGGGACTGTTTCCACTTGTCAGTTTTCATTTGTGTTTTTCTGTGCAGGATTTTTCTGCACAGTAGACCCTGCAGAATTCGCCTGCGTGTGGAATGCAGGCGAATTGCAGACAATGTATTTAATAGGGAAATCACATGCGTTTTTTTGCATGCGTTTTTCCCGCGATTTCGCGTGCGATTTCGCATTGAAAGTAATGTAAATTGACACAGGCAGTGACATGGTTAAAATCGCATATACCCTGCCTATGCGAAATTGCGGCAAAATCCGCATGCGGAATCGCATCCGCATGCGATTTCATCAGCGGTGATATGCGGCGATTCCGCACCGCAATAGTGGAAACGGACCCTTAGACAATTTATTTGCATACTTCTAAAACAAGTTGCAACGTGACTTGCGGGCAAAATTCCGCCTCTTCAGGCATCAAATAACAGGAGTAACACACAGCACAGAGTCAAATCTACGCTTGGCACCTCTGTGTAATTTGATCACGCCCCTCTGTCACATGACTGCCACTGCAGATAAGCGCCTTTGAAAGCACAGGATGTTAACAACATGTCTGCTTCCATGAATCAGGAAGTAGAAACAGTGCAGATTTATTTTAGGATTTGTATCAGCTGTAACAAAGACATGTTTTTTATGCTGTTGTGTATCTTTCAGAGCAGAGAGGACGCTCTGAGTTTAGGTCCGATTTAAGAGCTACTGATCAGCTTATTCCCTGAATCTAATCTTATTCATTAAGGAAAAGTTTTAAAAAAACATTGCTGTCATCAACACTCCTCTCCTCTTGTAATATAACCAGTTGGATGGCCAAACACGCCTAGCAATACGTCTAAGGCACAGGTGTGAAACTCTAGGCCCACAGGCCAGGCCCAGATTTACATCACAGGAGCCTATAGGCACAGATGTTCTGGCACCCTACACTTCACCCTACACAAGCCTACAAACCACTGCCCAGCCGCACCGCAAACGTGCTGGCTGGCCGAGCTGTCACTTCTCCCTTACTTCCCTTACCCGTCATAGTTAGCTACAGGTGTCCTTTAATACTGAGTGTCCCTCTGGCTACCTAGCACTAAGTTTCTAGAGGTGCCACCAGGAATTAGGTAGCTAGAGGTCACCCAACTAAGAGAGATCTTGTCAGTGGAATGCCGAGAGCCGGGTGAGTAACCTCTCGTTTATGCTGCACTTGAGACTCTGCATAGGGAAGGAGGGAGGCACTCGAAGAAGGGAGTGAGCTGCGCATGCTGTGCATACTGCGCGTGTGTGAGCATGCACGAGCGAGCATGGTCGGTGCGGATCCGCCCGTCTTCGGGAGCACTTGAGCTCCCGAAGCCTTTCAGAAGCCTCCCGTGGTGGCAGATTGAACTGGGGGGGGGGGTGACATCGCTGGAACAACGGGACTGAGAGAAGAACGGGAAGGCGCGAACGGGAAGGCGCTATACGACCCAGAGCCTTCCCTCTCCATAGGTGATATCTGCTTTGTGTTTCTTTCACTTCAGACTAGCTTTAAAGCATAGCTGACGTGAGAGGGATATGGAAGCTGACGTATTTATTTCCTTTGAGGCCCCTTTTACACTTATTTTACCACAGCCCACAGGGCAACGCAACAGAAATGCAAGACAATGGAGCCTTTTACACTTAGCGCGCCGAGGCACACCAGAAGTGTTCATCCGGCCGCAATCCTGACGCACAGTCTGCTGCACGTTGCTGCAAGCACCGTGCTTAATGAACGCTGCTTGGAGTAATGGAAGTCAATGGGCGACGCAGTAAGTGTGAACAATGGAGCGCTGCGGTGCATATGCACTGACCGATGGGAATTCACTCCGCTCTAGTCTCTTTGTCACTCTAGTCACCTCCCCTGTCCTATTAAAGAGGAACTAAACAAACATACTGTCATTAAGTTACATTAGTTATGTTAATTAAAATAGATAGGTAATATAATCTCTTACTCACCCTGTTTTAAAAGAACAGGCAAATGTTTGATTTCATGAGGGCAGCCATCTTTTTGGTTGAAAGGAGGTGACAGGGAGCATGAGACACAGTTTCAACTGTCCTGTGTGCTGATCACCCCTCCCAGTTGCTAGGCAACATGAAAACAACATAGGAAATCCCATCATGCTTTGCACAGCATCAGGGGAAAAAAGCCCGGGCAGTTTTCTTTGATTGGTGGAGCTTAGCTAAAAATGCCACATTGCAGTGCCTCAGACACTATAATCACATTACATCATAATGCAGATATACTGTACTGCCAGATATACTGTACAGGCATGTTTACACTGGCGTGATAGCTGTGGAATCTGCTGGAATAATGTGATGCATGCAGTGTGGTAATGGACAACATGCTTGTTTACCGTTGTGGTGAAGCATACTCTTTGTGTACTGCATGCTTCACTCTATGCGTAGCATCACACGTATTAAAGCGCAATGCGACTTTCCCCCTCCGTTATGATGCACTCCTGCTCTAACAGGATCTGCAACGCAAGGCCCCAGTGTCAAACCATCCTAACTGCTCAATTTAGAGCTAAATAGGGATTCGGCAGCAAAATTCAAAAGTGGTGTATTTTTAACAGCCTGCCTTAACCAAAGATGAAATGTTTGGGTAGCCATGTAATTCTGAGAGATTAGTCTCACTCTAAAGCTACTACGTCTGCAGAAAGTGGCCCTATAAAATATACCAGCGCGTAGACTCAATACTTATGTAAACAGCAAATTTCAGCTTTTTATATTTCATTAGATTTATGTTTCTAACATGAAACGGTATTACATGAAAAACCACTACATTTTAAGCCTCGGCACTTTGAAGTACAAATATCACAGAGAACACAACTTCACTGGAGGATGTGTTGTTCACTAAAGTAGAGATATGGTAGAGGCCAGAGTCTGAATATGTTTGCTAAGCACTGCACATGGGCAAATGTATTTGGAAACGTAATGGAACCCCCCAATTAAACAACTGATAATCACACCACGATTTATGAGGTGACCAGACAGAATTTAACCACTTCCCAAACACAGTTTTTTCCCCTTATAGATCAGAGCAATTTTCACATACCCCACTCTTTCCGTTCATTCGCCAATAACTTT
Source organism: Hyperolius riggenbachi (assembly GCF_040937935.1). Classification (NCBI taxonomy): domain Eukaryota; kingdom Metazoa; phylum Chordata; class Amphibia; order Anura; family Hyperoliidae; genus Hyperolius; species Hyperolius riggenbachi. The sequence continues at coordinate 92,811,049 of NC_090657.1, forward strand.
ATCATTACTTATCACACCGAAGTGATCTATATATGTTTTTTTTTTCCATCACAAATAAGGCTTTCTTTGGGTGGTACTTTTTGTTTAGAATTATTTTAGCTGCTCCCATTCACCCAGCATGGACCAGCAGGATGGCGATGGAGATGAATGGGAGTGTTGCGGTACATAAACATATACGCGTACAGTGTTCTCCCCAGAAATTTTTTCCAGCCGGGTAGCATGAAATAATAGCCGGGTGGGGCAAGATGAGAGAATGCAGGGCCAGTGCTTTTGTGAGCAACTCTGCTGACAGCATAGGAGGCGGTGAGCCGATGACAGCCGGGTGGTCATCAAACCAACCAGGTGGAGCACCCGGCTAAAAGAGTCTGTGGTGAGCACTACGCATATCTACGCCCCAGGTGCACAAGTGGAGTTTTAAGGGGGCATAGATATGCGTACCAGTGGAGGGGAAGGGGTTAAAGCCTGAGTACAAGAAGAGTTTATGTTTAGGTTTTGGGCAGTGTCATTAGAGGTGACTTTATCCTTTGGGTCTTATTGTTTTCCTATGCCGCGTCTGTAAAAATGTCTTGGGTGGTTGCTGGACTAGGAAAAGGGGTTGCTGGATATGGAAGAAACTATCAATTGTAAAGAGCGGATGGGAATGGGGAGCAGCATATGAAAGAATAGGGATGCAGCTCAAGGGAGCTGTACACAAAAATCCATTGTACATGGATGTTACACACAGGACAGGGAATGGGAGAGGTGCTGTTGCACATGCTTAGGGAGCAACATGAAAGTTTAAAGAGAAACCGTGACCAAGAATTGAATCAAGAATGGCTAATATTGCGGTGAAACCCCTCCCACAGTGGGATGTGAGGACCATGGTCCTCACAGTTTCCAGTCTGTGAACCTCATTGCATTGTGGGAAATAACAGCTGTTTACAGCTGGGTCCAACTGCCAAAAAAGCAAGCAGCATCTCCTTCCACTGCCAGCAGCAAAAATGTCACCATGTGGTAACTGTCAGAATGTAAATTAGGGAGAGGAAATATTTTACAATGGGAATACACTGACTAAATAATTTATACATAACTAGTGGACCTAAGCCCATTTAAAAATGGGCTAGGTTTGTCACTGCACATGCGCTGCCGCGCACACACATTTCCAGCCGCACCCGCCCCCAGCACGCACATGCACGACGCGCCCGCCAGCCCACCCGCGCACGCCCGCCCGCTCGTCCACCCCGTCATCGCTCTCGCTCTCCCTCAATGTCTCTGCGTCCCTGCACATGCGCAGAGCGCATGTGGGACATACACAGGGACACGGGATGCAGAGACATTATGGTTTTATTATAGAGGATTATTGTAAAAATGAAGAGCACTTTTTTATTACATTATTTTCAATGGAGATCCTCTTTAAGACTAATAACCTTGCATGCACAGTATGCTCCGGGCCCGGGGAGTAAGTTCAGGGAGGTGTGCCACCAGGCCAGTGCATACACAGTAGTGTGCAACTATGGAATCTACGAGTCTAAAGGGGTAAGAAGAAGCCCCAGGTAAGTAAAAGAACACTATTTATGCTAAATTCGGGTATCCTTTAACCACCCTGGCGTTCTATTGAGATCGCCAGGGCGGCTGCGGGAGGGTTTTTTTTTAATAAAAAAAAAACTATTTCATAGAGGGCGCTCTGGAGGCGTTCTTCTGATCGCCTCCGGCAAGCATATGTAACAGGGAAGGCTGCAATGAGCAGCCTTCCTTGTTTGGCTTTCCTCATCGCCATGGCGACGAGCGATCAGCCGACGTCCTGACGTCAGCCGCCTCCGATCCAGCCCTTAGCGCTGGCCGGAACTATTTGTTCCGGCTGCGCAGGGCTCGGGCGGCTGGGGGGACCCTCTTTCGCCGCTGCTTGCGGCGGATCGCCGCAGAGCGGCGGCGATAAGGCAGCACACGCGGCTGGCAAAGTGCCGGCTGCGTGTGCTGCTTTTTATTTGATGAAAATCGGCCCAGCAGGGCCTGAGCGGCACCCTCTGGCGGTAATGGACGAGCTGAGCTCGTCCATACCGCTAAGGTGGTTAAAGCAGAAGGTAATCACTAGCAGCGCATGTGCAAAACACAATGTCTTAGACGCAGGGGCTGTAGTTGGAGGCAACCAAATCATGAGATGTAAGCGTAAATTTGGATTTTGGGGATTTTGTTTCTGTACAGGGTCCAAAATTACTGTAGGCTGACATGGGTCTTTGCACAGAGCCAATTAGCTTCAGAAAATAATGAATCATTATTTAACAGCTGAATAGTTATTAAAGTTGTCATGTAATCAATACTTAGCCATCTGAATCTGATTAGTTCTGTGCAAAGTTCTGGTTCAGCCCACAGTAATTCTGTTCATTGTACACCAAAAAAATTCAAAGCTGTTTTGTGTAAATCTATATCGCACCTCTACAAATCATGCTTTTTGTACACTTGTAGTTAGGTCTGGATTTACATCACAGAAGCCTATAGGCACAGATGTTTTGGCACTCTAGACTTTACCATCCATGAACCTACAAAGCCCTACCTAACCACACCGCAAGTATGCTGGCTGGCCCAGCTTTCACCTTCCCCCTACGTGGTGTGGGTAGCTACAGTTGCCCCTTAGTATTACGTTAGCAGAAGTACCCTCAATATTAAGCAGCTAGAGGTGACTAGGTAGTTAGAGATGCCCCTGGCTGAAGGGAGATCTCGTCAGTTTAATGCCGAGACCCAGGTGAGTAACCTCTCATTCACACTCTGCTCGGGACTCGGCATAGGGATAGGCGGGAGGGAGGCATCATCATGCGCCTGTAGTATCGAGCCTACAGTGCCTTATGGAAAATCCGCCCATGCTTGTAGCTAACTGAGGCATCCAGAGTCGCTGGTGTACCACCAAGAAACAGTCTTAAAGTGACAAGATGACAAGAAATCAACTTAGGCTATATGAACTAAGTATATAAAAGTAAACTATGTTATAGCATGTTAGTTACAGTAAATACTACACTGCTAAAATGTAAAGGTTACCATGCAACACTTTTTTCTCTGCAGTTTGTCCTGGTTTCTAATAGCTATAGGAACTGCTATGTTCACCCCTCCCCTTCAAGCTGACCATTATTTATCCAGGGGAAGGTATGAAGATACCATATATTACTTCTCTAAAATCTTTGAAGTTGTTGAGGACCAGCCTGTTCTTCCTGCACCAGTGGCATATTCTATCAACCTGCTTGTGATTGACCAGCTCATAATATTTGGTAATGAGGCCAACTATGGTGTTGCCATCCGCAAATTTCATAACTTTGGTGGAGTTATCTGTGGATGTGCAATTGTTTGTATATAGGGAGAACAGGATCGGTGACAGGATGCCGCCTTGTGTAGATGACCATTGGTTGTGAGGATAGCATAATAGGTCAGGGAGGGGGGACTTTCACCTGATACTTGGAGAAGTTCTCCTGGCACTCATAAGTCATAACAACAGTAGTACTTCTTTGGGGGGCGCATCTCTGAAATAACTGTTTTGCCATGCAGTTTTCAGTACTTTATCATCACTTATCCAGTCTAAATTGCCTAGGTTTTCTTCAGCATCACTTTCACACAAACCTGTGGTGAAATTTAACTGATGAGATAAACAACTGTATCTATAGTAGTGCTCCTAAACAGGACCTTCCTGGAATCCCATAGTCTTATTTAGTATTTAACTTCGGCGTAAAGTCCTGGGGCTGGCTTTTGCTCCGCCTTCAGTCTCCCAGCGGTGATCACCGCTCCGAGACTGTTAGACGGCGAAACCGCCATCTAATTAGCATGTACAGCGCTGCGATCTACAGCAGCGCTGTACTGTGGACAGCTGTCCCCCTGGGAGACCTGACAGTGATCGGCTTTCATAGGCTGAAGCCTATGACAGCCGATCACTCTGATTGGCTGGCGGGGGAGGGAGGGAGGGGGGAATAAATAAATTTAAAAAAAAGGAAAATGTATTAAAAAATAAACAAATAAATAGTAATAAATAAACAAACAAACATCCGGAGGGTGATCTGACCCCACCAACAGAAAAGGGGGAGGAATCACTTGTGTGCTTAGCTGTGCGGACCTGCAGCGAGCTCTTAAAGCTTTAGGGGGGGGGGGGGGGGGGTGAAGCCTGTGGTCCTGAATTGGTTAAATGTTAGAATCTACCTTTAATCGTTTGACTTTCTCAGGTACATGAGGGACTTTTTTAATGTTATTCAGTTCCCACGCAGACAAATCTTGATTATTGAGCGTGCCCATCGGCCGATCATTGCTGCGTGGTTGTTTTGCTATTAGAATTTACAATATAATGCAAGGCACATGATGTACATGTACTCTAATGTCACACTATACGAAATGCATAATTTGTGCATTATAATGAATGTATAATATAGCACACCCTTGCACATGCATGTTTTTGCACATTGCACAATACCCCTACCCCCAATACATACACACCATGAGTTGTAATCCTGTAATAAATTGATGTCATTATCTGTCTGCTTGAACACTATGTGACCAGCACAACACATCATTTTAGTAGTAAGGTTTGGCATTATTTGAAAGTAAACATGAAGTGAAAATAAAATTTATGAGATAATTGTATGTGCAGTACATAAGATAAATAGAACATTAGCAATACAGAAAAAAAGTATTTTCATTTTCAGTTTTGTAGCTTTATTTTTAAGCTTGCATCAGTCCCAGCTACTGTTTAGAATCCACACTCTGCCTTTTAAAGTGTACCCGAGGAGATATGTGACATGATGGGATAAACATGTGCGTGTACAGTACAAAACATATTAATAATCAGGCTGTTTTACTTGATTTATTTTGCTGCCAGAAAGAGTTATTTTTTTAGGCATGGCAATGACAGCTTCTGTTTGTTGGTACCTTGTGGGCAATATAGTAAGTAAAAATCACTGATAAGCTAATTACAGCCATAAACGTTTTCCTGGCAGAATACAACTTCGGAGGGCAGGAAGAGATAATATACATGAATCTCTTTTTCAAGCTCTGGGACACCTAATAGGCTGCCACTGATTAGAGAGAGTAAAACATTCAACCTACTTTGTAAATGTTTAAATATGAAATAAAACACTGGGATGCTTAAAAAGTCTTACAAATATACTTAAAAGGTAATTTTTAGGAGTAGGAAGTGGAATATAATTGTTAATCTTATCAATTTATCTTCACTTTTGGTTCACTTTAAGCCTGAAAAAGATACAGAAGCAATTGACCTTTCCTGTAGTAAAACCTCATGATCTCCCCTTTTCTGACAGATAAGGTCTTTTAGTTTCTATTTACTTTTCGGGAAAGCACACTGCACTCCACAAGCTGTTCCACAAGCTCTTTTGCATAGATAACAACTCTTGCTGTACTGGAAAGCAGAAATGGACTTTAGATCACTACTTAGTAGAGCTAGTGCTATAAGTGCCTATGTTTATCTCATCATGTCACAACTCACTTTAGGTACTCTTTAAATTCCCATAATTGTCGGCTGACACTCTGCGCAGACAGTTGTACACCAAGCTCTACAGGCACAGAACTGTCAAGACAGCAAGCATGCTTTCATCCACAATCTGTGTCTAAATGCTGTAGGAGTTCCCCACTGACACCAATGAGTCCCACACCCTCTATAACCAATCTGTGGTCCCACAGAGAGAAAGGGCACCTGTGCTTTTCAGTAGGGATAGAGCAGCACAGAGATGAGTACCATTCACACACTACATACTCCCCAGTTCCCCCCATTGATTTCTGCTTGCATGAAGAATTGATATTTGCTCTGTAAATGAGGCACTATTTATACACCAGCATTCCTTCACCCAGCTTACATGAGCTAGAGATGTTTATCCGCGAACAATTGTCAGCAGCAGTGGCCGCTTGCTCAGCGGAGGGGTGTCTCAGCCTGCCATTACTGCCGGCTCCACATCGGCAGGCTTCCACCGCCGCCCAGGCCTCACGCTCCACGCTCTCCAGACAGTGGCTCCATCTTCAGGCCCACACACTCCCGGGCACCCGGACTGCACCCGGACTGCAGCACCAGCCACCAGCTCCCCATCGGAGGCTTCCACCGCCTCCCCAGGTTCCACACTCCCCAGACCAGCGGCTCCATCTTCAGGCCCGCACACTCTCGGGCACCCGGACTGCAGCACTGACCACCAGCTCCGCCTTGGCAGGCTCCCACCGCCTCCCGGCTCCAAGTGCCCCAGACCAGCGGCTCCATCCCAGGCCGGTGCAGGACATTGCCCCAGCAGCCGCGGACCGCAGAGCGCCGCACCACTCAGGCTCCTGGCCAGCCCTCTCGTCAGAGACAGGGTCTCCAGCAAGAAGGCTCTGGGACACTGCTGAAGTGGGCTCCCGCTCGCCGGGACCATCACTGCTGACACCCAGCCGACCCTCTCACTTCTGCCTGGTCCTCTCACTTCCTGGTCCTCTCACTTCTCCCAGCAAGCGAGCGAATCTGTTCACCCCAGTGAGGGGGAGCACACCTCAGATCTGTTGCCTGCTGCCACCACTGGAGTCCCCGCTGCCCTGCCTGACACTGGCCCCACGCTAGTAGGCCGCTGCTGGCCACAACAAGGGCCTGCAGCCCTGCCGGACACCCCTCAGCGCTGCTGATGTCCAGGACAGGATAAGAGGAAATGGTGAGACCATGCAAAAACTTTATTTATCCTTTACTGCTGGTACTTTATTTATCCTTTACTGCTGGTACTGTAATGCATCGCTCTTTGTGTCTGCTCTTTGTGCCTGCTTCCACCCGCTCCATGGCACCCCGCTATTAGCCCACCAAGCCTGCTGCTCCCTAGGTGTGCTCCCCATGTATGCTCCCCATGTATGTACGCTCCTGAGAACTCATGCCTGCTGTCCGCTCTGCTTCCCAGGCCACACGACACCAGCTGCTGCCATCTCAGGCATGAGCGCAGAGAAACCGCCCCCACGGGACGATAAACCCACCCGCTTACTATCCCGCACTGAACTCCTGAAATGGGAGCCCCCTGCTTGCTGCGACCGGCCCTCTGATTCTTCCCTGTGGGAGTTAGTCAGTGCCCACATTGCGCACCTGACTGGCAGCGCCAGGGGCCCCCCAAACAAACGTCGCCACAGGGGGAGAAGGGCAGGGGCTCGGGTGAGACTGAAGAGAAGGGGACTACACACTCCTATACCGGCCATACTCCTAGCAAACGTTTGCTCTCTTCCAAACAAGGTGGACGAACTGCTCCTACTGCTTGGCCACAAACTCTCGCTAAGCAGGAACACCCCAGTGCTCTGCTTCACGGAGACCTGGCTCAACGGAAACGTCCCAGATGATGCCTTACAGATGCCAGGCTACTTCCTCTTCCGGGCAGATCGGGACCAAGAACTCTCTGGGAAAGTGAGAGGGGGCGGCATATGCTTCTACGTAAACTCCGACTGGTGCACCAACATAACACCCCTCAGCACGTTCTGCTCCCCAGATGTCGAACTCCTAGCCATCAACTGCAGGCCCAGATACTCACCTAGGGAGTTCTCCTCCTTCATTCTGGCAGGGGTCTACATCCCCCCGGATTCCAACACCAAGAATGCCCTGAGAACACTGAGTGACTATATCTCGGGGTGGGAAACAGCTTTTCCTGAGGCCCTCATCATCATCTTAGGAGACTTCAACAGCGCAAACCTGCGACAGGAGCTGCCCCACTTCCAGCAGCACATCACCTGCCCCACCAGGAACCACAACACCCTGGACAAATGCTACACGGCCCTCAGAAATGCCTACAAGGCCACCCGAGGCGCTCCCCTGGGGAACTCAGACCACTGCGTGATCCACCTCATCCCCACCTACAGGAGGCAACTTGAGACGATAAAGCCCATCACTAGAACCGTCAAAAAGTGGACCACGGATGCAAAACTGAGGCTGCAAGCCTGCTTGGAATGCACCGACTGGGCGGTCCTGGAAGCACCCACCTTGGAGGAATGGTCAGAAAATGTTCTCTCCTACATCCGCTTCTGCGAAGACGCATGCATCCCGACCAAAACCTTCAAAGTCTTCCCAAATGAAAAGCCCTGGTTCAACAGCAACCTACGACGCCTACAGAAAATCAAGGAGGTGGTGCACAAGACGGGCACCCCAGAAGAGTTCAGAGAAGCCAGAAACTCCCTGAATAGAGAACTGAAAACAGCAAAGAGGGCCTACTCTAACAAGGTTGGCCTCAGCCTTCAGTCAAACAACTCACGGGAAGTTTGGAAGGGTCTCAGGGCAGCCACGAACTTTAAGCCCCCCCCTCAGCATGCAGCCCCCAGCTCCCAACTGGTAGAGGAACTCAATGAGTTCTACTGCAGATTTGATCTACAACCCAAGCAGCCCGCGGCCCCAGCATCCCCCACGGCCCCAGCATCCCAGCCAGCACCTGATCCCTCGGCATCCGCAAAAAAGGATGCCCGGGGCCCCCCAGGGGCCAGTGGCACCCTCGCTCTGACCACAGTGCAAGAGGAGGATGTGCTACGACACCTCCGCAGACTTAATCCCAGGAAAGCCTCGGGCCCGGATGGGGTGTCCTCACACTGCCTGAGAACCTGCGCAAACCAACTAGCTCCCGTCCTCACCTCTCTCTACAACAGATCCCTATCAGAGGGGGGGGTCCCCTCCTGCTTCAAAAGGTCCACAATCATACCAGTCCCCAAAAAACCTGGGAACATGGAGCTCAACAACTTCAGACCCGTAGCCCTGACCCCCGTCATCATGAAGGTATTCGAGAGGCTGGTGCTGGCCCATCTGAAGCATTCCACCAGCACCCTCCTTGAACCACACCAGTTTGCCTACAGGGAAAACCGATCAGTTGATGATGCCATCAATGTCAGCCTAGCATACATCTCGGAACACCTCGACAGACCAGGGGCCTACGCGAGAGTCCTTTTCCTGGACTTCAGCTCGGCCTTTAATACCATCTGCCCGGACATTCTGATTGACAACCTTGCGCATCTCGGGATAGACTCCCTCCTCTGTAGGTGGGTTAAGGACTTTCTCTCCAACAGAACTCAACGGGTCAAGCTTGGCAGTCACATCTCCAGCGAGAGAACCACCAATGTCGGTGCACCGCAAGGCTGCGTGCTGTCCCCACTCCTGTTCTCCCTGTATACCAACAAATGCACCTCGACCTCCGACTCCGTCAAAGTTATTAAATTCGCTGACGATACCACGCTTATCGGCCTCATCGACAGAAACGGGGAGGACCCTTATCGAAATGAAATTGTGAGGATCTGTGATTGGTGCAAGGACAACAATCTTGTTCTCAACACGGCAAAGACAGTAGAACTGATCGTGGACTTCCGGAAACTCCCCCCTGCCCCCCTCCCTGTGTTCATCGACGGGTCTGAGGTCTCCAGAGTTCAAAGCGTACGGTTCTTAGGCACAACCCTAACAAGCGACCTCAAATGGGAGCAGAACACTACTAAAACCCAGAAGAAAGCACAGCAAAGGCTATTCTTCCTGCGCCAATTGAAGAAATTCGGCATGTCACGGGAACTGCTGACCAGCTTCTACACCTCGACCATCGAATCCATCCTCTGCTGCTCCATCATAGTCTGGTATGCCGGAGCAACTGCTAAGGATAAATACAAACTCCACAGAGTGATAAACGCAGCAGAAAAGATCATCGGCGCCCACCTGCCCTCACTAGATCTCCTCTACTCCACGAGGATGAAGACAAGGGCCACCAAGATCCTACTCGACCCCTCCCACCCGGGCAGACGCTACTTCGAGACCCTTCCATTGGGACGCCGGTTCAGATCCATCCCCTCCAAAACCACTAGGCGTATGAACACCTTCTTCCCCCAAGCAGTTCACCTGCTGAACTCACTGAACTCAAGACCCCCCCCCCCCCACCACCACCATCAATGGGTCAATCTAGCCCCCAGGGCAACCCAAGTCTCTAAATGTGTTGCTCTATACGGTTGCGTGTATGTTTTGCTTTGCCTTGATTATGTTTGCCGGGTGTTATATGTTGCCGGGTGTTAAGTGTTATATGTACCTGAACTGCCATTTGCCATGTGAACCACAAGCAATTCCGGGCCCACCAATCGGTGTGCTTGGCGACAATAAAGATGATTCTGATGTGTGTATAACAGCCAATCTGAGCAGCAGCAGATATGGGACTGAGAGGTAATCTTCTCCTGGTTAGCGGACAGTCACAGGTTAAGTGTGGAATATTGAGACATGGCAGATTGGAGCCTACTGGTGCATGCCCTACCCAGGCCCAGCTTACGTGCTGACAGCCCCATAGATTTCCCTGTAATATAAGCTGGAGGTATAGGTTGTGTGTCACGCTCGGAAGGTTTTAGTGCTGGAAAGAGAGATTTACAGGGGCGGCCGTCTTCTCCCCGGTGCTGGATGGGCTGATGCCTGCTTTATAGGGCATAGGGAGGAAGCAGCAGGCTCTGGAAAGCACAATCCATCCTGGCATTGCCAACATCCTGTTTATATCCCTCTCTGTACAATGCAAGGCCAACAAAAATCACACAGCCTCCCATCCAAAGCAATAGAATCATTTAGATGGCTGGATGTAAAATTGCCAAATTAGTTTAAACAGATACTCTAAGCGTGGCTCCATGATATTGCAAGGCTTGACTTGACCAATGGCTTTCCGAATCGAAGAGATCCGGCCAAATTCATTGACACCAAATATTAAATATCTGTTCTCTGCTGAGCAGCCACATTTCTTAGTTGCATGGGAGAGAAGAAGTACATATAGAGGTTACAGCAAGCCTGAGGCAAAAACCCCCCACGTATGATATATTGAATTGCATGTGTAGTAGGGATAACAAATAGAACATCAGTAGCAAAGAAACAAGTCTTTTATTTTAATTTTCAGTTATATAGTTTTTTTTGTATAACATTGCATTATACTGTTACGGTTGCCGTTCTAATACCACATCCTGTCTTTTAACTACCTGACGACCACGTCACGTCGATGGGCGTAACTGCGGCCGCAGCCCTAGGACCGCCTAACACCAATTGGAACTGCAGTTTGGCAGGGAACGCATGAGCGCACGCGCGATCGTTCCCTGCCGGTTCACGGAGCTCCGCTCCATGATTAGCCTGCTGGCCGCGATTGCGGCTAGCAGGCTATTTAGAGCAGACAAGGGAAAGAACTCCCCTTTGTTTACAATTGTACAGCACTGCTATCTCCTGCAGTGCTGTACGAGGGACCATGGGCTGTCCCTCAGAGCGGCTCGATCTGTGTGGCCTCTCATAGGCTAATGCCTATGAGAGGTAGGGAGCAGTGCCGATTGCAATCCAGTGGCGATTAGGACAGCACAAGGGGGAGGGAGGGAGAGGGAAGACGGAGGGAGGAAAAATCTTCCCTTTCCTCATCAAAGAAAAAAAGATTGCAAAAGCGATCAGTTACCTCCAGCACAGTGTCCTATTAAAGACACTAAAAGGAGGACAAAATGATTTGTGTGCCGAGTTGCGGGGCTGTGCAGCACCCTGACCAAGCTGCACAGCCCTGTATTGTAAAATATGGCCTGGTCGTTAGGGGGGCTTAGCACTGCAGTCCTCAAGTGGTTAAGCTACAAAACAAAGCCTAAAATGACCCTTTGATCTTTGCTGTAGTAAAACCTTACCTCAAGCTGTCTCTCACTGTTTCTTGGCTGTTTAAGTGCTTTAGAAAACAGGACTGTGTGCGACCCAGTGAGCCGAATAGCTCAGAGAAGCTCTTCTGCATAGATAACAATTGAAGTTTTGTAACTCTTTCTGTACTGGGAAACAATATGAGGCTCTTTTCGTTGCTACTAATGTGTAATTTCTTAGCTGTACTACACATACAATCAATTATCTCATACGTTTTTTTTTGCTTCAGGTTTCCTTTAATTAAGGCTGGAGAACGGTGAAGAATGGAAGTAATGGAAGTAATCAAAACAAGCCTTGAACAGATTTTCAGGTTACAAGGTCTGCTATTAGGCAGCAAAACCTGGGTGATATCAGAATATAGCAAGTAAACTGCAACCTGTGAATCTGTGGAATATGTTTCCAGATCATCATATTCATAAAAATATCATTCAGTTGTAAGACCAACGCTCTGCAGTGTTTAAAAAAAAAGTCAAAGCCTGAAATTGATTGGCAACTTTTACGCTAACTACCACATTTATAAATCAGCACACAGACTTGATCACTACTTTATAAGGCCGCATTGAGATGGCCACTTTGATAGTGATGTGTGTGTAAAGCAGCAGGGACAGCCATACTATCCCAGGAAAAAAATACATACAGTGGGATGCGAAAGTTTGGGCAATGTTGTTAATCGTCACGATATATCATATAGGAGACACACACAGTGATACAGTATTTGGAACTCAAATTGGCTTGGTAAGCTCAGTGACCCCTGACCTGCGTACACAGGTGAATCCAATTACGAGAAAAAGCATTTTAGGGGGTCAGATGTACGTTTCCTTCCTCTTTTACATTTCTCTAAAGAGTAGCAACATGGGGGTCTCAAAACAACTCTCAGATGACCTGAAGACAAAGATTGTTCAACATCATGGTTTAGGGGAAGGATAAAGAAAGCTGTCTCAGAGATTCCAGCTGTCTGTTTCCACAGTTAGGAACAGATTGAGGAAATGCAAGACCACAGGCTCAGTTCAAGTTAAAGGGGCACTATGGCAAAAAAAAAAAAAAAATTAAAATATATGCAAACATATACAAATAAGAAGTACGTTTTTTCCAGAGTAAAATGAGCCATAAATTACTTTTCTCCTATGTTGCTGTCACTTACAGTAGGTAGCAGAAATCTGACAGAAGCGACAGGTTTTGGACTAGTCCATCTCCTCATGGGGGATTCTCAGGGATTTATTTATTTTCAAAAGCACTTACTGAATGGCAGTGTAGCGAGCAGGGAAAGCTGGCCAGCATCATTGTTTAAATCCTTTTTAGTGAATATCTTTATAAAGAATAAAAGCCTTGCTGAGAATCCCCTTTAAAGAGATGGACTAGTCCAAAATCTGTCACTTCTGTCAGATTTCTACTACCTGCTGTAAGTGACAGCAACATAGGAGAAAAGTAATTTATAGCTCATTTTACTCTGGAAAAAATGTACTTCTTATCTGCCTATGTTTGCACATATTTTATATTTTACAGTTTTTTTGCCATAGTGCGCCTTGAAGGCTCAAAGTGGCAGACCAAGAAAAATCTTGGATAAACAGAAGCGACGAATGGTGAGAATAGTCAGAGTCAACCCACAGACCAGCACCAAAGACCTACAACATCATCTTGCTGCAGATGGTGTGACTGTGCATTGTTCAACCATTCAACGCACTTTACACAAGGAGATGCTGTGTGCAGATGAAGCCTTTTCTCCGCCCACAGCACAAACAGAGCTGCTTGAGGTATGCTAAAGCACATTTAGACAAGCCAGCTTCATTTTGAAATAAGGTGCTGTGGACTGCTGAATCTAAAAAGTTATTTGCATTAGCAACATTGTAACAACCAACGATTTATACAGGAAAATCGTGACAATTAACAATGTTGCCCAAATTTTGGCATCCCACTGTATATAAGTAGATAAACACTTGTTCTACTTACATAACATATTAATTATACTGTCCACATTTTTATTTCAGTGAATTTCATTATAGTAAATAAAGAGAAAACTGTTCCAGGCATTCTCAATCTTCACTGCCTTTGCGGACTGAAGCTAATCTGGATGTCATTTCCTCTATTACTCTTTTTCAACTGCTTAAAATTGTGTATTCCTTGCAAGCCCTCCTCCCCACTGAGCTCTGTAGGAACTGCACTGTCATATCTAGCTTACTTTGTAAACACATGTGAGCACAGCATAGCTCGTATTTCAGCAGCTTCTGCAGAGGGGTGAGGTGTATTTCACTTCTCAGCCTCAGCCTGTCACACTGAACTGTTCTCAGCCAATCAGTGAGGATCAGGAATGTGGGAGGGGAGATAACAAGCTTCCCACTTCAAGGTAATGTACCAGAATAGAGCCAGGCTGACTAAGATAAGATTAATTACAGCAAAGACATTTATGATTATATTGGAATGCTTGCAATGCAGGTTCTGGATGTAGACAATGTAATAAACACAGAGAAGTGGGTAAATGGAATTTGATTTTATGGCTGACAATCCTGCTTTAACCACTTGTGACTGCAGCTTTAAGGCCTAGCTGCAGGGACACACAAGCTGCAGGGCCGCACAACTCAGCACACAAGTGATCCCCCCCCTTTCTCCCCACCGACAGAGCGCTCTGTTGGTGGGGTCTGATAGCTCCCCAGTTGTTTATTTTTTTTTTTTATTTTTTTTTTTTGTATAAATATTTTATTATTTTTTATAATAAATTTGCCTATTTTTTTATTTTATACTGTCCCCTCCCTGCCCCCGCCAGTCAATCAGCGTGATCTGATGTCATTGGCTTCAGCCTATGACAGCCGATCACTCCCCAGCCTAAGGAGAGTACAGCGCTGCCTTAGATCACAGCACTGTACAGGTTAATTAGATGGTGGTTTCGCCGCTGGGAGACTGAAGGCAGAGCAGAGCGTGGAGCGGTCGGCAAGCAGTTAAAACCCGTTTGGCACTTCTGTCCGTGTTGCCACTTTGCTGACAGAGGTACAAGAGCAGAGCTAACTGTGTGTGACTACAGCTTGCAGTCTATCAGTGATGAAGGGCCAGATCTTCCCTTTTCAGTGCAAGCAAATGTGGCATTTTAGCAGCAATTCAGGAGCATGTGCATTTTAAAGTGCATTATAAATATGATGGAGTGAGGTTTTGTGCAAAGTAGAACAAGGAAGTGGAGAGCACACTTACATGTATGTCTATCACTATAGATTGCTCATTTTATTTGGTCGATCTCTGAGATGCTCCCATTGGTGATACTCTGGACTCTGAGCTCTTATTTAAACCGCATATCAACACATTAACAACCTTCTGCTACTTCCATCTCAAAAATATCTCCAAAGTCCGTTCCTTCCTTACACAAGGCTACTAAAATGCTTGCACATGCTTAGATTATTTCCGATCTTGACTACTGTACACTCTACTTTGCAGCATATAAAAAACAGACTGGCACATTTCCAGTCCCTACTGAACTCTGCTGCCCATCTCATCCACCTCTCCTCCTGCTCCACTGATGCTGCCTCTCTCAGCCAATCCCTCTATTGGCTGCCAGTTACCCAAAGGATCCAGTTCAAACTTCTAACACTATCATACAAAGCCCTACATAAGCTGTCCATGCATTTCCTCTTTATCTTCAGAAACCATCCCTCCTGGAACCTTTACTCCTCCCATAAGACCCTCTTGTGGTCCAACTTGGTCACCTCCTCTCACTCCCGCATCCAGGACTTCTCATAAGCATCACTTCTCCTTTGGAGCTCTCTACCATGCCTGTCTTCCCTAGTGTCTCAACCCAAAACCAAAACCCTCTGGACTATAAGCTTGCACGGGCAGAGACTGACAACGTCAAGCGCATGCACACAGCGCTCCCAGCTGCGGGCGCCTGATCAAGGATGCGCGTCGCCGGCCAGCGCCTGCGTATCCCTTAAAGACCTCGCCGACCCGGATTTAGCCACAGGCAATGAACAGTTCATCACAGGGACAAGTAAACTGTTCGTTCCATCTCTATCAATTATACAAGACACCTTCTTTTACATTAATTCCTGTATCTATATATTGCGGTATAATGATATGTAACCCCGCCCTCCTAGTGATGTTTAGCCTAGGCTGTTTATTATGCAGAATTCTTCTCCTAGAGCATCCTGGGAGACCATGGTTTCGATTCATCATTGTCTTTGAGATAACTTTTTCCAGTTCGTTAAATTACCAAATTCGAAGTTTATCGATTTCTAGTTGTATTAATCAAGGTTTTTCCGCATTCGATGTGATTTCGATAACAATGCAGTAACCATTCGGTAACGTGTCAATATTTCCATTTTACAGCGGTCATTTAACACAAGGCCATAAGATTCCCGTGGAATTGTGGGTAAAAAGGCAGTCCTTTGAACACCACGTAGCAATATTCCAAATAGGGCTTAACACCTGGACCAGGATTCTGGAAGTGACTTGAGACAATCCTACAATTTCGCCAGCTATGGCTTTATGGGAGCCTTTTCTGAAAAAATGTAGTGCAGCTAGCAATTTATTTAACCTTGGCACTGCCTGTGTTCTCTTACAAGATGATTCAAGAGAAATGCAGATGTCCTGGTATAGCAAATAAATCCATTCTCTTGCAAATTGATATGGTTCTAGACCTTATTCTTGCCCTTCTGCGCCTTTGAATCACTCCCAGCTGATACATAACCACATCAATGGCTCCATCTTCTCTTTCAGCAATGATCTGACAGGAATAACGACAGAGCAGTGAAGGAGATAACTAATCCTAAATGTAACGCTAAACCACACCCACTTTCATTTTCATGAATTGCTCTTTCTTCCGTTTTATCACATCATTACCGAATGATTACCGAATGCTCGCTAACAGCTGTAGATAACTTTGATGAATCCTCAAATCAACTTATCGAGTTCGGTATTTTACCGAGCTGTCGATAATTGATTCGATAAGTCTTGATGAATCGAGGCCCATGTGCTATTTACGCTGACTTTGGAACATACAGTAAACAAACATTTTGCAGTGATGCACTTGCCAGCACATAAAGTTGCCCCATCTGTGATACATTTCAGAATGTAAATTAAGGGGAGAAACATTTTTACAATGGGCAAACACTGAGTAAATCATTTCTAAAGTAATTTATTAAAAATAAGCAATTTTATTTATTATGTTATATTCAGTAAAATTCTCCTTTAAATCTGCCATGAACAGCCTGATCGGGTGACTGGGTAAGCAGGGTTGGTTTATTTGGGAAGCACCGCTGACTTATCAGGATGACGGCCAAGTACCAAGCTGTGACACGAAATCTACTGCCGAGCGACCTGGGTGATACACTCATGATTATCACCTACAAGGCATGTACAGCAGCCTACAGAGAATGTGTGTCCCCATATGGAATTTAGCCTTAGGAAGCATGTTAGAAGATTTCTCCATGAAAGAAGAATGGAGGGAGAGAACAAGGGGAAACAAATGAAAACAGAAGCAGAGAGGTTAAGGGAAGGTGAGGTTACATAGACGAGGGAAAAAAAGACAGAAATGAAAGAAGTAGATGTTCTGGAACATCCCAGGTCTTTCAGAACCCTATGAACTCTACTAACGATGATAAATATAGATTGAAGGCAAAAATGTTTCTTAAAATCCTCTTCAGGACTGAAGGGATTTATTGTCCTTCCTCTAACTGCAGCTTGTTATGTTGAAAGTGAAGCTAGAAAAGACGTGATCAAATTCAAGGTGGGGATAACAAAGACTGATAGCAGCAGTTCAAAGTGTGAATAAATCTCAGAGCCACGGGGTTCTTCTTGCGACAGAGGTCTTCAACCTCAAAGTGCCTGGAGGCATCAATCCCATCCTCTGCTCTTCCCAGAGATAAGCCATTTCCTGCCATTAACAAATGGGAAATAAATTCATCTCAGACTTTATATGTTCCAGTATGTATTGGAGGGTTTTTCGAGAAATACTGACTTGCTTCATTCTGCTTTTTGTACCGGTCAAAGTGGATGTAAAATATTTGGTGTCTGCTCTAGTTACCAACATCAAACTGTGACCTGTGTTAGCAGTAGGTGGTGACCTACCATGAAGACACCTGAATCTAGGAGGCGGCGTTTGGACAAATAGCTTCAGCCACCTGGCGCCTTCCTCCTCTCCACTCTTCCGCAAACCTGCCGGGCACACACACTACCGTCCTCATCCACGCATCCCTGTCCTGATTCGATCGGTGGCACCTGCCGCAACCAATTAGGCAATGGACTCATTAGCGGAGCTGGGGAGGGGGACATTGGCGGTGTATACTCCAAAGTTTGCTGCAGGCAGCTGAAAGTCTAGACCCAGTTACAATTGTGGATGCTGCCTGATAGTTGTTTTATGTTTCTGTCTTGTTTGTCTGATAGTTAATTATGTGGAAGCAGGGGTGTTGTTAAGGTATTTGTGCCCCCCCCCCATATGAGTAGCCAAGGTGCTCCCCAGCATAGGTACCTATCCCTAGTATAGTTAGCCAAGGTGTCCCCCCAGCATAGGTAGCCACCCCCAGTATAGTTAGCCAAGGTGTCCACCTAGTATAAGTATCCAAGTGCCCCTCCTCCACCCCCCATATAGGACATTTTTGTCAGTGGAGGAGGGTAAGCTTCCAGCGACCTCCCCATCCCCAATACTGACAGACCTTCATACCACCGGTGACACCAAGACACCTGACCTGACATAAGTTATGAGTGTCCTCTTTTTCCACCCCTCTCTGACCCAGTTATCAGTATAATGGTTTGCTTTGAAAAAACATTTTGGGTACAAATTTTTCTACATCTATCAGTCTCAGCAATGGCTCTCCTCAGGGCTGTGTGCTGCGTCCCCTGCTCTATACCCTCTACACTCATGATTGTGTTCCTGCCCACCATAGTAACACCAATGTTAAGTTTGCTGATGATACTACAGTGGTGGGGCTCATATCGGGGGCTGAGGAGGGGGGGGGGGGGTGAGTCTGCCTACAGGGATGAGGTAGAAAGGCTGGAAATGTGGTGTAGAGACAACAATCTGCTCTTAAATATAGCTAAGACCAAGGAGCTTATAGTGGATTTTAAGAAGAAGGCAGATGATATTCAGCCACTTATTATTAATGAAAATAGGAGGGGAGGGTCACAGATTTTCGGGTTTTGGGAGTTACTATTAAAGAGGACCTGAATTGGGGGACACGTATTGCTGAAGTAGTGAAAGAGGCTATATTTTTTAAGGAAGAATAATATTCCTGAGAAATTGTAGGTGTATTTTTACCACAATACAGTAGAGAGTGTCTTGGTCTACTGTCTAAGTGCGTGGTTTTCAAGCTGCACAGTAGCACAGAAAAAGCAGCTTCACAGGGTTATTAAGGTAGCCTAGACAATAGTTGGCTGTCCTCTTCTTCCATTAGAAGAATTATATACTTCCTATTGTTTCAGGAATATTAAGAAAATTTTAAGAGATGCCTCACATCCATGTTATTTGAACTTCTGGAAAACTTCTTATAAAAACTAAGACAAATAGCTAAAAATAGCTAAAAAAAACAGCTTTTTTATCCTTCGGCCATTTGCTGCTAAGTGGTTATGTTGCTAAGGGGTGTGTGCAATGCACTGTATGTAGGAATAGAATGTTGTGTTTTGTTTTTGCTGGAAAATTGCACTTCAGAATTTTGTTGTACAATTTCGGTTGCTACAATGACAATAAAGATTTTCTTCTTCTTCTTCTTCAAGAAAAACTATCAAAGTTTTACTTTTTTTTCCTAAATCCCTTTAATAGGCAGAAGGGCCTTTGTAATCAGGGCTGTGGAGTTGGTACAAAAATCATACGGAGACGATCAGTCTCCGACTCCTCAGTTTATGAAACCACCGACTCCAACTCCAGGTACCCAAAATTGCTCCGACTTTGACTCCTCGACTCTGACTCCTTAGTCTAATGGATTTGGTTTAAAAATCATCTGACTGTGACTCCTCAGTTTATTGAAACCAACGACTCTGACTCCAGGTACCCAAAATTGCTCCGACTCCACAGCCCTGTTTGTAATCACATACAGTGATAGTAAAAGAAAAAAAAAAAACATCCCTCACCTTATTAGACATTACATTTGGAAAGCTAGGGAGTCGGGTGACGGGCTGCGCGGCAATAAGAATGTGTAAGAAGCTCTCTCCTTCCCTCTGCACACTGTCCTGCTTGGAAAACAAAGCAAGCTATGCTGGTCTATACCTGATACAAAATATCACATGACAACCCACAACTCTGATCTATACCTGATGTGATATATCACGTTATCCCACAACTCTGATCTATGCCTGATACAATATATCACATGACATCCCTCAACTCTGATCTATACCTGATGTAATATATCACGTTATCCCACAACCCTGATCTATACCTGATACAATATATCACATGACATCCCTCAACTCAGATCTATACCTGATACACTATACGACATGTGATCCAACAACCCTGATCTATACCTGATACAATATTTTACATGTTCTCCCACAACTCTGATCTATACCTGATGCAATATATCACATGACATCCCACAACCCTGATCTGTACCTGTTACAATACATCACATCACATCCCGCAACTCTGATCTATACCTGATACAATATATCACATGACATCCCACAACCCTGATCTGTACCTGATACAATATATCACATGACATCCCGCAACCCTGTTCTATACCTGATGCAATATATCACATGACATCCCGCAACCCTGTTCTATACCTGATGCAATATATCACATGACATCCCACAACCCTGTTCTATACCTGATACAATATATCAAATGACATCCCACAACCTTGATCTCTACCTGATACAATTATCACATGACATCCCACAACCCTGTTCTATACCTGATACAATATATCACATGACATCCCGCAACCCTGTTCTATACCTGATACAATATATCACATGACATCCCACAACCCTGATCTGTACCTGATACAATATATCACATGACATCCCGCAACTCTGATCTCTACCTGATACAATATATCACATGACATCCCGCAACTCTGATCTCTACCTGATACAATATATCACATGACATCCCGCAACTCTGATCTATACCTGATGCAATATATCACATGACATCCCACAACACTGATCTGTACCTGTTACAATACATCACATCACATCCCGCAACTCTGATCTATACCTGATACAATATATCACATGACATCCCACAACCCTGATCTGTACCTGATGCAATATATCACATGACATCCCGCAACCCTGTTCTATACCTGATGCAATATATCACATGACATCCCGCAACCCTGTTCTATAGCTGATACAATATATCACATGACATCCCACAACCCTGTTCTATACCTGATACAATATATCACATGACATCCCGCAACCCTGTTCTATACCTGATACAATATATCACATGACATCCCACAACCCTGTTCTATACCTGATACAATATATCACATGACATCCCGCAACCCTGATCTGTACCTGATACAATATATCACATGGTATCCCGCAACTCTGATCTATACCTGATACAATATATCACATGACATCCCGCAACCCTGTTCTATACCTGATACAATATATCACATGATATCCCACAACCCTGATCTATACCAGATACAATATATCACATGGTATCCTGCGACCCTGTTCTATACCTGATATATCACATGACATCCCACAACCTTGATCTATACCTGATACAATAAATCACATGGCATCCCACGTGGGGTGACACACTCTACAAGGTCTCCGCTTTCCACATTGATTGTGCAGAGTGGGTCAGTATAATCCAGTCACAGCCAGGAAAAGGCATTTAGAATGCATGACTTGTATGTTGTGTAAATGATCCACCACCCCTGTATTCGCCTTTTCCCTTGCCTGACAGCCCATTGTCTGTACAAAGTCGCAGATCCATGGTAATAAAATATTAATAAGGGATTTTCAGTACGCAGAGTGTCGACTTTTCCCGGCACAGTCAGATCTTTCGTACAATAAATGCAAAAACCCGCGGAGGGTCTGATTAACATGCTGCCAGCATTACAGGAACCCATACAGGCATCTGATTATGAGTGCAGATCAGATGTAGATAGGAGAAAACCGCATTGCTTCTCTCTATCCTGCTCGCTGGATGACTGAGCTTCTCCTGACAATCCGCCACCAGGAGTTTACTCGATTAGACAGGTCACTGCCATTGTATCAGTGTGATGTGGGGTGAGGTCAGAACTGGATGGTGCACATAGACAGGCAGCAATGTCTGGTCTTGTTCCGATAATGTACAGTCTATGCATTACTGGATGCAAACGTATGAATCAGATAATCTGCTGTCTGGAATCCACATGGAATTAAGTGTATTCTTATTATGTCCTGTTAAGCCATTAGCGCAATTACATGTATATGCTAAATCAACCCCAAATTGCCCCCCAGATCAATAATGTAACTGTAATTAATTAGTGATTCTGCCTCTGAAGAGATCTGACGGCCCGTGCCTGTCTTTATTACAAATACTTCCCCTTTACCAGCAGTATATACAGCCCTGTACAGCACGGTTGTGGCTACTGCCTGATGATCTGATACTAATCCTCTACTGCTTCCTGCTCCCTGTTGGGTACGTTGGCATCCCTTCACATCTGTGGTATTTTATCTGCACATCAGGTCTGGTAGGATAGGTCAGAAAGGGGATCAATTAGAGTTGTAACTAGACCTGATGTGTGGATTACAGACCACTCAAATAAGATTACTAATGTGTAAGTGATACGGGTTCCGATAAATGACTACATTAGTACCCATAAATGTCGCCACTATCTAGTAACTAGAGAGAACCATAAATGCCCCCATTACACTGGTGATCAGCGACGGTCCCTAAATGCCCCCATTATACTGGTGATCAGCACAGCTCTATAAATACCCCCATGACACTGGTGATCAGCACAGCTCTATAAATACCCCCATTACACTGGTGATCAGCAGGGACTATAAATGTCCTCATTACACTAGTGTTTAGCAAGGCTACATAAATGCTACCATTACACTGGTGATCATTAAGGCTCCATAATCGCCCCCATTACACTGGTGTTCAGCAACAGCAAGGCTCCACAAATGCCCCCATTACACTGCTGATCAGCAAGGCTCCATAAATGCCCCCTATTACACTGGTGATCAGTAAGGCCCCATAAATACCCCCATTACACTGGTGATCAGGAATGCTCCATAAATGCCCCCATTACACTGGTGATCAGGAATGCTCCATAAATGCCCCCATTACACTGGTGATCAGGAATTCTCCATAAATGCCCCCATTACACTGGTGATCAGGAATGCTCCATAAATGCCCCCATTACA
The DNA here is from genome assembly GCF_040937935.1 of Hyperolius riggenbachi. NCBI lineage: Eukaryota > Metazoa > Chordata > Amphibia > Anura > Hyperoliidae > Hyperolius > Hyperolius riggenbachi. Next base: position 92,833,946 of record NC_090657.1, read on the forward strand.
CTGGTGATCAGCACGGCTCCATAATCGCCCCCATTACACTGGTGATCAGCAAGGCTCCATAAATGCCCCCACTACACTGGTGATCAGTGAGGCTTCATAAATGCAGTGTTCTCCCCAGAGCCTATTACCCGGGCGGAGCGCCCGGCTGGTCTCAGCTTCCCGCCCACCTGTGGTGACAGCGTGCATCAGATTTTCTTCCTCCACATTCAATGTAGTGTGCAGCGGCTGTGTTATTGGAGCCAGACGCTGACACTTACACTATCTCCGCCCTCCTCTTAGCTCCTGCATTATCGTGATGTAGAGGGGCGGGGAGAGCCTGGTAACTGAAGTTACACAGGCACCGCGGGAACTTCAAAGGAGCTGTAGCTAATGAATCCCCGATCTGCATGGCTAGTGCAGATCACGGGCTCGTCTCCTCCAGCCAGTCTTCACATCACAGCAAACTTCCCAGCATGTGTTCCAGCCCCACCTCCAGCCTCGCAGGGCAGAAGTCAGAGCACAGGGAAGTGTGTGGGGCAGCGCTTGCTCATGCCGGGAAGACAGCATTGCAGGGCAGATGGTTATCTGTTAATCACTGGTAAGGTGGTGACTAATAGCCATTAGCTGCCTCTGCTGCTGTGCCTGGTGTAGCGTCACCTCTAGGCATGCCCCCCTTTCAGATGCACTTTGCTGGGAGGAGAGGAGACAGACATTTTTACAACTACTATATTGCTGTCCTTCCCCCAACTGCTCTATTCGGAGATGTTACATTGATGTAAACCTGTCTGCAGACCTCCTGCAGTGTGCTGTGAAAGTTACAGGAGCTCTGAGAGTGCTGCATTCTTATTTGTATTACATTCATATTTAGATGGTAGTGCTGAAATCCTCTCCTCTCTGACCCACATTTTTTATTTTGATATTGCCCCCCCCCCTTTCTTTTCCACACTGGTATACATATTTTTCTTCTACCTTTAGTCTGTCTCTCCCTCTCACACATTTCCTTTTGTCTCTCTCACACACTTTCCTCCTTGTTTTTTCTTTCCCAGTCCTTTGTCCCCCTCTCTGTAGTACATGCTGTTTACCACATAGACCAGCAACAAGCATGTGTGCATATGAACTCATCCAGAGTAGTTCCCAGTGTGATTTCTCCTTACCCACTTCCTCATTCAAAACCACCCAGCATGATCCACCTACACTCCTTCCTACCAAGTAGCACCCAACACGATCCACCCTGCCCCTCCCTACCTAGTAGTGGCACCCAGCATCACCCTCCAACTCCACCCAACGTGACCTTACTTCCCCACCCGGCTACTTTTTCATGCCACCCGGCTGGTAAGAAATTCTGGGGAGAACACTGAAATGCCCCCATTACACTGGTGATCAGGAATGCTCCATAAATGCCCCCATTACACAGGTGATCAGCACGGCTCCATAATCGCCCCCATTACACTGGTTATCAGCAAGGCACCATAAATGCCCCATTACACTGGTGATCAGTGAGGCTTCATAAATGCCCCATTACACTGGTGATTAGCAAGGCTCCACAAATGCCCCCTATTACACAGGTGATCAGCAAGGCTCCATAAATGCCCCCATTACACTGGTGATCAGTAATGCTCCATAAATACCCCCATTACACTGGTAATCAGCGAGGGACCATAAATGCCATTACACTGGTGATCAGCAAGGCTCCATAAATACCCCCATTACATTGATGATCAGCAGGGACCATAAATGCCCCCATTACAGTGGTGTACAGTGGCTGGATAGTGTAATAGTTAAGGGCTCTGCCTCTGACACAAGAGACCTGGGTTCGAATCTCGTTTCTGCCTGTTCAGTAAGCCAGCACTTATTCAGTAGGAGACCTTGGGCAAGTCTCCCTAACACTGTTAATGCCTGTAGAGCGCGCTCTAGTGGCTGCAGCTCTGGCACTTTGAGTCCGCTAGGAGAAAAGCGCGATATAAATGTTCTGTGTTTGTTTGTTATTAGCAAGGCTACATAAATGCCCCAATTATACTGGTTATCAGCAAGGCTCCATAAATGCCCCAAATACATTGGTGATCAGCAAGGCTCCATCAATACCCCAAACACAATGGTGATCAGCAAGGCTCCATAAATACCCCCTTTACACTGGTGATCAGCAAGACTCCATAAATGCCCCCATTACACTGGTGATCAGTAAGGCTCCATAAATACCCCATTACACTGGTGATCAGGAATGCTCCATAAATGCCCCCATTACACTGGCGATCAGGAATGCTCCATAAATGCCCCCATTACACTGGTGATCAGCATGGCTCCATAAATGCCCCCATTACATTGGTGATCGGTAAGGCTCCATAAATGCCCCCATTACACTGGCGATCAGTAAGGCTCCATAAATGCCCCCATTACACTGGTGATCAGTAAGGCTCCATAAATGCCCTCATTACACTGGTGATCGGTAAGGCTCCATAAATGCCCCCATTACACTCATGATCAGTAAGGCTCCATAAATGCACTCATTACACTGGTGATCAGTAAGGCCCTATAAAGGCCCCCATTACACTGGTGATCAGCATGGCTCCATAAATGCCCCCATTACATTGGTGATCGGTAAGGCTCCATAAATGCCCCCATTACACTGGCGATCAGTAAGGCTCCATAAATGCCCCCATTACACTGGTGATCAGTAAGGCTCCATAAATGCCCTCATTACACTGGTGATCGGTAAGGCTCCATAAATGCCCCCATTACACTCGTGATCAGTAAGGCTCCATAAATGCACTCATTACACTGGTGATCAGTAAGGCCCCATAAAGGCCCCCATTACACTGGTGATCAGCAAGGCTCCATCAATACCGCCATTACACTGCTGATCAGCAAGGCTCCATAAATGCCCCCATTACTCTGGTGATCAGCGAGGGACCACAAATGCCCCCATTACAGTGGTGATCAGCAAGGCTCCATAAATACCTCCATTACACTGGTGATCAGTAGGCTCCATAAATGCATCCATTACACTGGTGATCAGCATGGCTCCAGAAATGCCCCCATTACACTGGTGATCGGTAAGGCTCCATAAATGCCCCCATTACACTGGTGATCAGTAAGGCTCCATAAATGCCCCCATTACACTGGTGATCAGTAAGGCTCCATAAATGCCCTCATTACACTGGTGATCAGTAAGGCCCCCATTACACTGGTGATCAGCAATGCTCCATCAATACCGCCATTACACTGCTGATCAGCAAGGCTCCATAAATGCCCCCATTACTCTGGTGATCAGCGTGGGACCACAAATGCCCCCATTACAGTGGTGATCAGCAAGGCTCCATAAATACCTCCATTACACTGGTGATCAACAAGGCTCCATAAATATCCCCATTACACTGGTGATCAGCAAGGCTCCATAAATGCCCCAAATACATTGGTGATCAGCAAGGCTCCATAAATTCCCCCATTACACTGGTGATCAGTAAGGCTCCATAAAAGCCCCCATTACACTGGTGATCAGCAAGGCTCCATTAATGGCCCTATAGCTTAGGTGGTCATCGAGGTCGACATAAACGCCCGTTACACTGGTGCTCATTAAGGCCAAAGAAAAGCCCCTATTAAAATGGTTGTCACTGAGACCCCCTTAAGTCCTGGATGAGCATTGAGTCAACTCGATATCACATTGGGTGGTCCAACACACTGCCAAACAGTCCCACAACACTGTATTCAGCCCTTGGATGGTTGCTTAGTACTTACGTAGACACTCAGCATTGGTGTAAGGCATAGAGGTGTCATCTAGTAATGCCATTCAGCGTCTAACTGCTCCAGAGAAGCAAACCATAATTGGCAGGAAGGTCATGATTGATAGCTTGCCAGTCTGTAGAGATTGCCGGTAAATGACATTGTAATGTAAATAGTAGACAGCCAAGGGATGAACAGATCTCTTGGGGGAGAGAAAGGTCAGTCATGCATTTTAACTGCATTATTGTTCAGGAAGCAGGCTGGGAATGACGTAGCATATTTATAAGTAGGCTTTAATATAAAATAAGCATATTTTGATCTAAATGTTGTAGACCAACTCATAGTATAGAGAAGCAGCAGAGTGAGAGCACAAGCATGGAGAAGCAGTAGCCCAGGGCACAATATTGCCCTCCTAAGCAAGCTTTCTTCTGCTTCCTTCCTTCATGTGCAGCCTCCCATTCCATGTGTAGCAGCCTTCTCTTCCATTGTCCCTTTCTGGGCAGTGGCTCCTCTCTTCCAAGTGCAGCCTCCCTTAATTGCTACAGGCTTTCTTTTTTTGTAGCAGCCCCCTCACCATATCCACCCTCCCTCCCTGGGCAGCACTTTACAGAAATCTGCCCAGTCTATGGAGAATTATTTTGCCCCTTATCGCATTGCAGGTGCACTATGATGATCTCATCATGCTTCTCCTGCAATGCCATAATCTCTTAAAGCAGTTGTGACAGGCTGAATACACAATTCATTGTTATTTTATCAGAGTGTTAGTCGATGCCAGTAGCCATCTGGGAATACAGAGGAATTCTGCCAGGAAAAGAACATCGCTATTAAGTTTGGCTTTCCTCCCCGACATTCTGTGTTTTTCTGAAGTCTTCTAAGCAAGATCAAAACACAGAAGGGTGGGCTTCATGTCTTGTATCCTAACATTGTTCACGGATGCCATCCATGTTACTCCTGCCACTCTACAGCCTTCAATGTGGTACTGCAGCTTCCTCTTCCTGTCACATGACCATAGGTCCAATGTAATGAGGCACTCCCATACTAGAAGTTACTGGAGAATCTAAGGCATTTCAGCAGGGGCATATCTGGGTAATATAGTGCCTATGGCAAACCCTGAAATTGTGCCTCCATGGTACCCTAGATAACAGAATTAAGTAGCCATGTGCCTCCCGATTAAATAAATAAATAAATAGTCACGATTCCAGATAAAATAATCAAATATTTCCATGCCTCCAGATAAAATTATCAAGTAGTCACATGTCTCCAGATAATTCATCAAGTAGTCACATACCCCCCAATAAAAATATTAAGTAGTCACAAGCATTCATATAAAATAAATAGTCAGGTGCCTCACGATAAACAAAATAGACAGGTGCATCAAGATAGACTAATTACTGTATATACTCGAGTATAAGTCTAGAAATTTAGGTCTGATGCACTTCATAAAAGTATACGGGTCGACTTGTACACGAGTCACGGGCAACACTGAACACACTGAGTAATGTGTGTACTAATAGTGACATTCCCATTTGCAGCAATATACCCTGTGGTAAGTGATACTTTGAGGAAAGGAAATGCCAAGAAAACACAGGTCTGAAAGTCCTGGCCACAACAAGTAACAAGGAAAGGGGCAGGGGGGAAATACTGGGCTGCAGGAAAGGGAGTGAATAATTGCTGCACTTGGGGGTCTGGAGGAGGTATTGGCTGCACTTAAAGTGAACCCGAGGTGAAAATAAACTAATAAGATAAACAATTATATTTATCCTCCTACTACTAAACATAACTTTTTAAGTATCCCATGGTTTTCTTCATTTACAAAGTAGGTTGAATGTTTTACTGTCTCTAATCAGTGGCAGGCTATTAAGTGTTCCAGACTTAAAATATATGAACTAATGACCTTTTTATATCTCTCCCCTGAGCTCAAAAGTTATATTCTGCCAGGAAAACTTTGATGGCTAAAATCTGCATATCAGTGATGTTTACTATATTCCTGACAAGACAGAAGCTGTCACTTCCATGCCTAGAAATTAACTCTTTCAGGGAGCAAAATAAAATAAGTAAAACAGCCTGGTGATTAATATGTTTGTACTGTACATACACATGTTTATCTCATCATGTCACATATCACCTCTGGTACACTTTAAGGGACAGGAGGGGTTAATGGCTGCAATACTGTATGCAGTATAGTCACTAACCCCTCCTGAGCCCCAAATGCATTCATTAACAATCCTCCGTTCTCCCGCCACCAGCTAGTTTCGTTACAGTTGATTTGTAAGTCAACGGTAACCACGCCTGCGCACCCCGGGCTACGCCTAGCTTTCTTCACGTTCCAGCCCGCAATAGTGTCATGCGCTAATAGCAGGGGCAGGCATGGCAGCACAGCATAGGGGCAACAGGTTTTGAATACTATGAACAAATTGTGGTAAGCTCTAATACGACACAGAAGTGGTAAAATTGGCTAATCAAAATTGGATGTGTGTATGCACTCATAAGCTGCATAAACACGTGAGATAAAAGTAAAAAAAACCACAACATACATCAACAATCGATCTGCCGATAATCCTATGAAAGTCTGCAAAAGACATTCAAAGATACCAACCAAAGAGATTTGTCTCTCACTCTTTCAAATCCATCCCGGCAGATATATTCTGCTGAAGATCTTTCATTAAACAAGGTGTGTATGAGATCGCCAGATATTTAACTGTTTTGTAAACAGTGCATGCGTGAAAAAGAAGGGCTGGAACAGTGAATGGAATTAGCAGCAAAAAGCATGGAAGCGCAGATGGGGTGCAATCGTAGGCATTGCATTGCGATTGCACAGCCATCTGCGCTAAGTAGTGAGAACCTAACAGTCACATTGAAACGCAGACCGTTGCACTACACAGCACCACCTATGTGATTGCCAGTGCGGTATAACGTTGTGCTGCATTCCAATGCACAGCCAGCAGTGCATTACCACAAAATGTGTGCATGTGTTAACAGTGACAGTGAAGCATACTTTTTATTAACTGTATGCTTCACTGTATGCGACTTACCAGTCGGATAATGTACTTTATGACTTTCATTATATTCTGTTGCATCCCTACTTTGAAAGGAACGCAACACCTCACTGTGTTTCCTGCCCCATCGGATGCATGCAACAAAACTGCTTGCACCCATTCTGCTAAGTCAGCCCAGTTGTGGGTTCAGCGTACGTCATTTTTACTTTCTCAATTCTGTGGCATTAAAGTAAATGGGATACGTCACCTAAAAAAAAAAAAAAAAGTCAGATACGTACCTAAGGAGAAGGAAGGCTCTGGGTCCTATAGAGCCGTCCGTCTTCACTCCTGGTGTGCGCTCGCGTGAACGCAGTATGGAGCGGCCCGTCTTTGGGAGCACTTGGGCTCCCGAACACTTCCTGAAGCCGCCCTTCGGCGGCGGAGATAGCAGCATTTGACCGAATTGGTCGAATGCCACTGCGGGGGATCCTGAGCTGGAACGGACAACAGGAGAGGAGAGGGAAGGCTCTATAAGATCCAGAGTCTTCCCTCTCCTTAGGTAAGTATCTGACTTTTTATTTTTAAGCCAACGGTTCCCATTTACTTTAAATACCGGGCCTCCAGCAACAGATCAAGTGATATTTGCAGATTTTCACCTCCTGCAATTCAGGGCTGAAGCTCAAACAGGCTGGATTGATTTTCTTATCTCTGCTAAAATGAAAAGAGCCCCATGATTGACAGGTGCGGAGAGCTGTGCAAATAGACTGAAATAAGGACCCCTGAAATGGATATCTCCGGGTAACTGCAAGATTTGTTACAAAAATGAAATAATGATAATAAATTATTTCTTATGTATTGTACAGCACAGCGCTGTACAATACGTAAGAAATAATTTATTATCATTATAATATGTTGACGCTATATAAATCCAATAAATAATAATATTACATTTCAATGCCATGAGAGTAGGGGCACCTGAGAGTATAAAATATTTTTAAAAATTAAAAACAAATTGAGGTGGCTTACCTCATACAAGAGTTTACTTATGGTACAGTAAGAAAAAGAATTTATTGAGCACTAGGCAACGCATTTCATGAGAGTCATCTCACTTCATCAGGCCATTCACTGTGCCGGGTGAAGATTAGCATCTAGCATCGAGTGGCTTACCTCATTCTTGTATGAGGTAAGCCACCTCAACTTGTTTTTAATTGTTTTAAATATTTTATACTTTTGGGTGCCTCTCCTCCGTGTGTTGTTCACAGCCACACCCCTCCCTCGAGGGGTGTTCCCCTCAGGCCTCCAGGCTCATCTTATGCAGAGGGCGACTTGTACAGACGGCGAGCTATACCTGTTTGGAGGAGGTTATTCTCCTCAAGCGCTGTTTGGTGGTTGCTCTTCCAGCAACCCACCCTTGTGAGTACTGACTTTTCAAAAATCTTACAACTATTAGACATACTGCACCTTCCAGGCTCCCGTAGTCTCTGTGTTTTTTCTAAGGTTCTTTTTATCCATTGCAATTACTAAAACTACTTTATTTCAATGTTTGGGCTACTATGGTTTTCTAAGATTGGCAAACAATTTACGTTTTGTTTCCATGTAGCTATGGCAAGAGTACACGGAGTATGCAGGATTTCTTAAAAATCTAATTTGCCTGCTGCTGTAATTATCTCTTTGCTTCTCCCAGAAATCTGTACCCCTTTTGAGCGGACGTACAGATGCCAAGCCCTGATCACAGATTACAGCAGTGAGTCCTATGGCAGTCAGGAAGGACACATCTACAGGCATTCTGGGAGTTGTGGTGTTTGAGTGCTTACAATAATAATACTGATATTATATCATATACCGTAGTTGGAGGAGACGACAGTGCCACTCAGCATTTTGTCTCAAGAACGGTGTCTATCACGAAGACTTTAAACTGTAACTCCAGCCAAAATGTTTTGTTTAGTAATCTTGGTTACGGTCATTATTTCTTAAGAGGTCTTTACACAGGTCGATTTCAGCCATCGATCGATTTGATAGAATCGATAGATAGGAAATAGATTCTATCGAATCAGCCGATCGATTGATTTGCGGGCGATTTCGATTTGATCTATCTGACTGGATGGAAAATCTAAGTTGATCTGCTGCTGGCAGCAGATCGATAGCCCATAGAGTTGCATTGTTACTAATGGTCCAATAATGCATTTAGATGTCCAATAGATTTCATTCTGAAATCGATTAGAAATCTGTTCCTAGTGTGTGGCACACATCAGATAGATTCCTGTCAGATTAGACTTGACAGGCATCTGACAGAAATCTATCTGATGGTCGAATCTGCTACAAATTCATAAGTGTATGGCCGCCTTTATTTCTAAAAGGTTAGAGTTATGCCTCCATTGATGAGATTCTCCTCTACTTCCTAGTAGCAAACTAAAGAAAAAATTTGGAGGGGGGCAGGTGTATCACTCTAAAAAACCTCATGGGAGAGGATTTCCATGTTCCTTACAATCTTCTTACTTATTAATTTAAAGAAAAATATTAGAAAGTATACTTATCACAGGAATATATTTTCATGTATTTATTACGTTAAAGCGAATCCAATGAGTAAGCACCGTCTTCAATAAATAAGCTCTTTCATTAAAGTTTCAATTCATCATAAAAGCAGGAAGATCAAGCAACCACCTTTTTCAAGCTAAAGCATGTCATCCACATGGATGACATGCTTTAACAGCTTGAAAAAGGGCAGTCTGCCCGAAACAGCGGAGCTGTCGCTGGTTGCTTGATCTTCCTGCTTTTATGATGAATTGAAACTTTAATAAAAGAGCTTATTTATTGAAGACGGTGCTTACTCATTGGATTCGCTATTTGGAAGGACACCTACAGTGCAAAGGTGACTGGAGTAGAGAGCACGTCATACCTTTCCTCGGTCCACCATAGGTGCTTGCTACACATTGCTTAGGATTTTATTACGTTAAAGGACACCCGAAGCGAAAATAAACGAATGAAATAAATAATTGTATCTATCTTCCTTCTCCTAAAATGACTTTTCAAGATATTGCACAGTTTTATTTTATGTTTAAATCTACTTTTTAAGTTCTAACTGTTATAATGTTTTTGCTCAATGACACATTCATTGAAGTATGCCAGAGCTAAAATCTATGAACTATTGTCCCTTTTTATCTTTTTCCTGCTCTCAGAAGCCATTTTCTGCTAGGATAGTGTTCTATAGGTGAAATTTCTTATCAGTGAGGTTCACATTGTAGTCACTTCCTGTCTGAGTCAGGACTGAGTCAGCCACTTACATACCTGATATTTAACTATTTCCGAGAAAGAAAAAAAGGAACACAGGCTAGTTATTAGTGTGCTTGGCACTGTGCATACCCATGTCTATCTCATCATGTCACACGTCACTTCGGGTATCCTTTAATACCCAATTCCAGGATTTTTTTTAAATCTTTCCCTCCCACTCCCTACCTAACATGCAGATGTACTTTTTGATGGAGCATAGTGGTCTGTTTACGCAGATAGGCACCCAGTATAACAAGTTAGAATGCTTAACTGAAGAAAAATGCAGAGATAAAACATAAAACGCCATCACGTAATGCAGCTTACTTAGAACAGAGATGAACACAGAGAGAATACAGGAAATCACAATACCATAGAGATCACTGGCTGCATCATTTTACAGACAGTGACATCTTGTGGTTGGTTTACTATACTGCAGTTTAGGTAATAGAAATAGAATAGAAAACACTTTTCACACTCCAAATAGCCCTCCAAACCCACTTGACCCCACCCCCTCCATGCAGACCACCTATTGTCTCCATGCACTAGTCTGTGGGTGCGCTATCCTACCTGACCCTAGGCCAGAACTCCCAAGGGGAACAGCCGATGGGAAGCTGAGTGAGAGACCAGCAGTGCCCCCCCCCCCCCCTAACTGCAGTACAAAACTAGTCTGACAATTTCACAGTTCTGCCACGTTCTCCTACATCAGTTTTGTCACCTCACCCCTTTGGCCAGAGTGGAAGACCAGTAACAGCCATGTTCCCCTCCATTTGGTGGCAAATGAATAGGATAATTGGTGTATGGAGGATAACGGAGGGGGCTGGGCTTCAGAAATGATTTGGTGGCTCTCCAGCAAGACCCCAGGGGAAGCCCCAGTATGGCATCAATGTTAAAGTATAGTGAGTATCTGAAGAGGTATGGGCGCTAGTCTAGTTTAGAGGATCCTCAGCCCCTTCCTGCTCACAACAATCTGGATGCGACTGTTAGTTTGTAAGAAATAGGGGACCCACCAACAAATACTATTTACACCACCAACAGAATAGGTTTAGTAAAGTTGCACGATTGAAGGTGGTAGTCAAAGCAAGTGTCGTGTCCACAGCCCAGCAGTCGAAGGCCACAGGCGAGGGTCCTGGTGTGCAATTTGTTCTTAAGTGTTGCCCCCCGGGCCCCTTATTTCTTAGACGCTATTGGATGTGACTAGATTGACATGAGCAGGAAGCAGCCCTTAGTCTATGGGGATTCCCACAGGGTCCCCTCAACAAGACTTTGGGGGATGGGAAGACCACATAGGCTTCAATTCATCAAGCATTACAGCATTCGGTAATGCTGAAAACAGCTGACTTTACGGAGCACTTAAGAAAATGACAATTCATCAAGCTGTTACCGCATGAAAATATGAAATTACCGAGCAGTGAGATAAATTACCGACTTGTACTCAGCACATGTCAGCAAATGTCAGTAAATGTCAATTCATCAAGGTTACAGCAATCGATAACACATTCAGTGATTATCTCCAGCTCTCCGCTGGCGGTAACTAGCTTTGAATGCCTTCCTGTGGATGTCCCCATGATTGACAGGAGCAGGCAGCCAATAGAAACAGCCCCCGTCTCCTGTAACTGCCACTGATAGGTCTAGCAGGCTTCTCAAGGGGAACAAGCTTTTAGACCCCCCAGGCAGTGAGCAGAAAGAACGGAACAAAAGATGTATTCCTGGCACTCTTCGGTGGTGTAACTGTTTGAGTCCCTGTTTGAAAATGCAAAGATGCTAGTGGCGAAATCACCAAGCATGGCATTTGTAATGTCTCCAGGAAGTTCATCTATGTTTTGGCAATTAAAATTTTTTTTAAGAAAGACTAAAGGCCCATACACACGTCGGATTTCCGCGAACGACGGGTCGTTTGAACGTCCCGTCGTTCCGTCGTTTGCCCGCTAAATCGGGCGTGTGTACAGGCTGTCGTTCGCTTGATAAGGATGAGTTTGAGCAATCCGCCCGGCGATGCGGGAGAACGACGGAACGACGGGACGTTCAAACGGCCCGTCGTTTGTGGAAATCCGACGTGTGTATGGGCCTTTATGGACAGATTCAGAGCAGCAGAGGCATGATAACAAACAGTAAAAATAACAAATGTGCACATCTAAAGGGATATCAGTATGCCTCTATTGTAATTGCCTCTACTCTGCTCTGCTGTTATCGAACAGCCTTTGATAAATTGAAACCTTAGTAGTTCGGTAACTTAACGAACATCTACCGTACATGTGAAAATATTGATGAATTAGCACACACAAGTATAAAATAACGAATGCGGTATTTGAACGAATTGGATTTTGTTATCGAACAGCCTTTGATGAATTGACGCCATTGTGTTAGGTAGTCAGGCAAAAACATTATTTATGTAGATCAGCTTTATGTAGTAAATATAGATTTGTATTTATTCTTTTTTAATTGGCTAAATATGAAAACGATCATCATTTCATATTTTCTAATTGCAGGCAAATTACTGAGCTCGTTTTTGAATGTTTACAGCTGAAACCCCAGACTGGCTTTTTCATCAGACTTTGTGTTTATGGCTTCATACTTCTGAGATTGTACATTGCCAGCTTGGTCCCCTGTGTCTCTTCCTACGTGTTTGTCTCCAACGTTGTTCTGTATGAATGCTCAGATTGGATCACATGCGGATATTAATGTTGAGACCGATTGATTTCTTTTTTTATGCAATGTTTAAAAAAGTTTAGGTACATTTTTCTTTCATTTTTTTTGAATGGTGGTGTAAATTATGATCACTTAATGTAGTTGTGCGTATTTGGTCATTCAGTGGCACAGATGCCTTTCCTTGTTAAAACTGTGGGGAAGGGTGAGCAATGCAGGGCAGGGCAGGGCCCGGCCGAGGTAGAGGCTCCAGCCTCAGGGCGCAGTGTAGGAGGGGGCACACAAATCACTCAGCTTTCATTCCACTATTGTGTTTGAAGCAGAGAAATAAGAAGAAGGGATACATGGCAGAGACTGCAAGCCAGATAACTAGAGATTAAGGTGTTGGAGGCCCTGGGGCACCTCCTAGTCTAAAAGCAATCAGTGTGTGACGGCTGGAGTGGGAGGGATGGGGGGGTGCACTTTGGTGTCTCAGCCTTGGGCGCTGGAGGACCTTGTCAAGGCTCTGCCCATTTATACTTAATACTCCCCCATTTATACTAAATACACCCCATTTATACTAAATACTCCCCCATTTATACAAAATACTCCACCATTTATACTAAATACTCCTCTTACACTAAATACACCCCCATTTATACTAAATACTCCCCCATTTATACTAAATACTCCTCTTATACTAATTACACCCCCATTTATACTAAATACACCCCCATTTATACTGAATACTCCCCAATTTATACTTAATACACCCCCCATTTATACTAAATACTCCCCCCTTATACTGAAAACTCCCCCATTTATACTTAATACTCCCCCATTTATACAAAATACTCAGCCATTTATACTTAATTCTCCCCCATTTATACTTAATTCTCCCCCATTTATATGAAATACTCCCCCATTTATACTGAATACTCCCCCATTTATACTTAATACTCCCCCATTTATACTAATACTCCCCCATTTATACCAAATACTCCCCCATTTATACTTAATACACCCCCATTTATACTTAATACTCCCCCATTTATACTTAATACTCCCCCATTTATACTTAATACTCCCCCATTTATACTAAATACTCCCCCATTTATACTTAATACTCCCCCATTTATACTTAATACACCCCCATTTATACTGAATACTCCCCCATTTATACTTAATACACCCCCATTTATACTAAATACTCCCCCATTTATACTTAATACTCCCCCATTTATACTTAATACACCCCCATTTATACTGAATACTCCCCTATTTATATTTAATACACCCCCATTTATACTGAATACTCCCCCATTTATACTTAATACACCCCCATTTATACTAAATACACCCCCATTTATACTAAATACTCCCCCATTTATACTTCATACTCCCCCATTTATACTTCATACTCCCCCATTTATACAAAATACTCAGCCATTTATACTTAATTCTCCCCCATTTATACTTAATTCTCCCCCATTTATATGAAATACTCCCCCATTTATACTGAATACTCCCCCATTTATACTTAATACTCCCCCATTTATACTTAATACTCCCCCATTTATACTAATACACCCCTATTTATACTAAATACTCCCCCATTTATACTTAATACACCCCCATTTATACTTAATACTCCCCCATTTATACTTAATACTCCTCCATTTATACTTAATACACCCCCATTTATACTTAATACACCCCCATTTATACTGAATACTCCCCCATTTATACTTAATACACCCCCATTTATACTAAATACTCCCCCATTTATACTTAATACTCCCCCATTTATACTTAATACACCCCCATTTATACTAAATACTCCCCTATTTATATTTAATACACCCCCATTTATACTGAATACTCCCCCATTTATACTTAATACACCCCCATTTATACTAAATACACCCCCATTTATACTAAATACTCCCCCATTTATACTTCATACTCCCCCATTTATACTTCATACTCCCCCATTTATACTTAATACACCCCCATTTATACTAAATACTCCCCCATTTATACTTAATACTCCCCCATTTATACTTAATACACCCCCATTTATACTAAATACTCCCCTATTTATATTTAATACACCCCCATTTATACTGAATACTCCCCCATTTATACTTAATACACCCCCATTTATACTAAATACACCCCCATTTATACTAAATACTCCCCCATTTATACTTCATACTCCCCCATTTATACTTCATACTCCCCCATTTATACTTAATAATACTCCCCCATTTATACTTAATACACCCCCATTTATACTAAATACATCCCCATTTATACTTAATACACCCCCATTTATACTTAATACACCACCATTTATACTAAATACACCCCCATTTATACTAAAGACTCCTCTTATATTAAATACTAAATACACCCCCATGTATACTAAATACACCCCCATTTATACTGATTACTCCCCTATTTATACTAAATACACCCCCATTTATACTGATTACTCCCCTATTTATACTAAATACACCCCCATTTATACTGAATACTCCCCCATTTATACTTAATACACCCCCATTTATACTAAATTACTCCCCCCCTTATACTGAATACTCCCCCATTTATACAAAATACTCAGCCATTTATACAAAATACTCCCCCATTTATACTTAATTCTCCCCAATCAAGCCAGAATTATAGAAGGCTCTCCATACTTTCGTTCTGTCCGCCGGAACGGACCAAAGGGATCCCTTACGAACAGACTGATGTGATTGGATCCTTTTGCTTTGCATAGGGATCCAATTAGTTTTGCTGAAACTGAACATTTTTAGCCTTATACTGTAGGTTTCTTTAAAATCTTAGTAGTTCCAGAAATTCTTATGTGGGTAGGGAAGCTTTTAGCTTGTGGTTGAGGGGTGACACGAAGTCACAATCCACCACAATCCTTCTGATAATCTGCAGTGAAGGTCTCACGGCTTTACAATCCAATACAGTTTCTGGGCTGCACTGATCTCCAGCACTCAGAAGATAACTGGTCATTAGACAGAACCCAGCAATATTTAATCTTGCCATGATAATCTGTAGAAGGGTGATGAAAGGTTGTAATAATGTGCTGCTTAAATCACCCCGATATTAAAATATATACAGCACATCACAATTTCTTAAAAATGACATCATTGCTTCAACTAGTCAGCAGCACATTCCTCCAGACAGTGCTTTACAGATACATTAATAATTAACACTCTAGAAGTTCCAGGCACCTGAATACAAAACCTGTATTTCAATACCCAGTTGGTATATTACCATACAAGCCACTGTGACAGAGATCTGAAGACTCAGACCCATTCATGCATTGTTGTTAAAAAACCTGGTCTATTGAGAAATTAACACATGTAACAAAGTCTACCTCTGCCAGTTGTTTACAGAATAACAAATCCTATTGTCTCTGCTGTCTGTACCATGTCTATGCTATTGTTTCAAATATTTTCTATGTGCACTCCGGTCTAATCTGGTTTTTCCCTAACATCAGGGTGTATATAAGATTGACCTGTAAATAAAGATTTCAGATGCTGTTCCACCAATTTAAGTGTTTGTGGTTCTGTATCTCCCAGCTGGAGGAGAGGGTATTCACTTGGATTGGGGGAGAACTTTAACCTGGGTTGCAGATTATTCTGCTAAGTCATCTTGTAGCTGCCTCCGCTGAAATTGAGCTAACAGTTTGGTGTCGAGAAGTTGGATCCGCCATATACAGTATCGGGTGAGTAATTCTATTTTTTGATTACCACCCTATACTGTCAGAGCGGATTAATAGAACCCGGAGGGAAAGTGCTTCTGTAGCGCCTCTCCCAGGAATCTGATATTCCTAAAGTAAGAAAGCAGTACTGTGTGTCTAAGTGAATATTCTCTCTAAACCTTGTATATTGTTGTATAGTCGCTTAAGTGAATTTTAGTTATTGCATGTTACTGTATAGATTTGTGTAGATTGTATGTGAGGTTAAGCTGAGATTGAAGGTATAAACTTGTCCACAGAGGATAGTTAAGAATCACATAAGCTGGAGACCAGGTTTGCCAGTAAAGTCTAATACTGACGTCACCATCCCTAGATAAACCTTCAAACTCAGCTAATCTCACTCTATTTTTTTTTTAGCTTAGCATAATGGGAAAGTCTCAAGGTAAGGAGACTCCAAGGGTTATTTTTGATTTATGATGTATCATATTCTGTGATGCTGTTTAATGCGGATATATAGATTTGTAAGTTTTAGAAAGAATCATGTTCCACAATTTGCTTTGAATCTTATTTCTGACTAACTCTATTTAGGAGTTTCATTTTTTTTTTTCTCGGAGACACTCAGCAGTTGCAGGTGTCTCTCTGGACCAGGACATTTTGAATGGGCATTGCGGCCGCAGGATAACTTTTTTTATCAGTCCCTCCAAAATGTTCTGGCCTAGCTACTAGATGTTTCTGAGCCTTTTCTTCTAATTACTATAAATGTGTTTGTCTATCTCCTCTCACTGTAGTTTCTGTGGAACTGTGATTTAAATTGCTTGTGTATGACTGGTTGCACTTTTTCAGCTAGGTTGTACTTTACATATGCATCTCTGGACATCTGCTCAGAGTTGTTGCAGGTTTCCACCCCCTCCCTCCATGTATTGGGAGATACTTGTGTTAATGCTTTTGTTTTTTCTCTTTCCTCTTCCCTGAAAAGACTGGGGGCAATGAGGAGAGTGGCAGGAAGCAGAAACGAGAGGAGATCCCAGCTATTTGTTGTTTGTCTGTTTGTGTATGTGTCTGTGCACAGAGAGTATCCAAATATTTTTTTTAGAGTTAGGAATAAACCTCTTAATTTAATTGATCGTTTTTTTCTACAGTCAGAAAAGTCAAAAGCTAAATTATTGTTGGAGTCTAAAATTGATCGTTTTTTTCTACAGTCAGAAAAGTCAAAAGCTAAATTATTGTTGGAGTCTAAGGTATGCGGACTGTGGTTATGTAAATGTGCATGTGTTGTCTTTCTTTGTCTACTATAGGAGAGGGTTTGTAAATTGTCTTGAGGCAAGGCAGGTGAGATTGAATGTGTAATTGGTTTTCACCTCATATAATGAATGACCCATGCACAAAGTTGCTGGCCATTGTGATGTTTTGAATTTAGTGTTTTGCAAAGGAAACAATTTATTTCGGGTGAACCAGATGTAACATGTCTTAAAATTTGTAATTTAAAGTTGGTTATAAAAAATTAACATACGAAAAGGCATGTTCCATCTGAAGTTTTTTGTTTTTCATGTGGGTTTTTTTTTTGTCAGGTATTTTTGCATATACCTGAGAATTCAAAGCACACAACAGTTTTGCTGTCAATGGGTTAATTGGGTTTGTAAATATTCAAGTAGGAATTGCTTTGAATGAAATGTAATACTTTTAGCTTGAGTTTGCACTCATGCCGATATGAATGTAATGTAGAGAGATTGTGTCCAAAATCATCTTGCTCAAATTACTAGAACTGATGCTCATGCCAGGTTTTCCATTCATATTGCCAAGAATAATGCAAACAATTGTGTGAATGTTTGAATACTTGTATGAAATTAGTGGTGATGAGTCCCTTAAGCAAAGTGACATACTTATATTTTTTTTTCACTTGTAATTGGGTAAAATTCTAACATGCTTTTACAGCAATTTCTTTGTTGGTTTCTGGTCTGTATCTGGTTACAATCTGAGGGGTGTGGGAAACGAACCCTGGTGTTGGTGCATTTGGGGAGGGTTTTGAACAACAGACGTTGACTCCCTGTACCACCCACTGTGCACAGGGTGAGATGGGGGGCCAACTAAACCTGCAAGTGGCTGAATCACACAGCCTCATAACCCGGCCCACATCAGTGTTCTAACATGCCTGGAGAGGGTG
The DNA here is from genome assembly GCF_040937935.1 of Hyperolius riggenbachi. Classification (NCBI taxonomy): domain Eukaryota; kingdom Metazoa; phylum Chordata; class Amphibia; order Anura; family Hyperoliidae; genus Hyperolius; species Hyperolius riggenbachi. Next base: position 92,852,388 of record NC_090657.1, read on the forward strand.
GAGACACATATGTCATGTAAAACACTTATTGGTTGATTTGATTGTAATTGTCTCCATATGTCTGTTTGTATTGACACTGTGCTGTATAAAGCAAGGTCAGAGAAATGTGTTTAAGTGTCAGAACTCTATATTACTAGGATTTACAGAAAGTATGATGTTAGTAAAAGAAATTTGAATAGAGACAAGAATAGAGAGAGTAACCTTTGTCCAAAATATTGTTACATAGCTACGCATGTGGTAAATAGGTTGCACACACCCACTAAGCTGTTTAACTTCTTATTACCATTGAGGACCTCTACATAACTGCTTTGATCGAGACTGAGCTATCATTTACTTGGCTCATGCAGTTTGACAAACCTTGAACTCTTGTCTGACTCATCTTTACTACTTTGCTTGCACAAGTGTTCTTTATTACCTGTTCGCTTGGAGACCTACCTGTGATATCACCTGATTATGGAATACTTTGGAGATCATCTGATCTGATTCTCCTGCACTGATGCAGCCCTAGAAGGATGACCCTCTGCTGTAAGGATGAGCCCTTCCTGCACCTGCCCTCCTCCTGTGTTGGTGATGGCCGCTTCAAGCCTTTCTTTTGTGTCATCCTTTGGGAAGAACTCCGCCTCTGCTGTTGCAACTGTGAGGTTTCTCAACTGGGATGAGAAGTTGAGTCTGCCCTTCCCTGCCTTCTACAACCTGGCTGCAATTGCTACATCCTTGTTATAAATCTGTTTCCATTTCTTTTGTGGGTGCCCAATGCCATACAATGAAACTGCTAACAAAAAGGCACTGGGTGTATCCACGGTGATTACACGGCCAGCTCTCAACCGCCACTGTCTGTTTGCCCCGAGACAGTGAGAGCTTGGCAGAAAAACATCTGCATTCATCATGAGGGCTTGTGGTGATGAATTCACCATCCTCCTTCACCCTTCAAATGAACAATATTCTACTCTGCAATAATGAACTGACATTTCCTGGACCCACTCGAGGATCATTTTTTTTTCCAAAATGCATTAAGGAGTTCTAACCTTATGGGTGAGGTGTGGCTTTAGGCAACCTGTTACAGTTTACCACATTCAGTTTTCCATTAAGTTATGCAGGGCTAGATTAGGATGATATACTAGCAAAGCTAACTACTGTTAATTCATCTTGTAGTTGTGTAACCCTTTAAACTGTATATTGTATTTGTGTACCAATGACAACACTAACTCATTGATCTCTAACATACATAGAGCTGTGCATAGTATCTAAGTGATCCCGCCCTTTCCTTTAGAAAAGGTTGGGATCAAAGGTTGGGTTGAAAGGTTGTAATAATGTGCTGCTTAAATCACCCCGATATTAAAATATATACAGCACATCACAATTTCTTAAAAATGACATCATTGCTTCAACTAGTCAGCAGCACATTCCTCCAGACAGTGCTTTACAGATACATTAATAATTAACACTCTAGAAGTTCCAGGCACCTGAATACAAAACCTGTATTTCAATACCCAGTTGGTATATTACCATACAAGCCACTGTGACAGAGATCTGAAGACTCAGACCCATTCATGCATTGTTGTTAAAAAACCTGGTCTATTGAGAAATTAACACATGTAACAAAGTCTACCTCTGCCAGTTGTTTACAGAATAACAAATCCTATTGTCTCTGCTGTCTGTACCATGTCTATGCTATTGTTTCAAATATTTTCTATGTGCACTCCGGTCTAATCTGGTTTTTCCCTAACATCAGGGTGTATATAAGATTGACCTGTAAATAAAGATTTCAGATGCTGTTCCACCAATTTAAGTGTTTGTGGTTCTGTATCTCCCAGCTGGAGGAGAGGGTATTCACTTGGATTGGGGGAGAACTTTAACCTGGGTTGCAGATTATTCTGCTAAGTCATCTTGTAGCTGCCTCCGCTGAAATTGAGCTAACAGGTGATTACTGCATATTATCTCGGGATCATCTTCTTCCCAATCCTGTTCCTATAATCTGCAGTCCGGGGATCACCAGCTATTAGCTACGAATGACTGCAATCATACGATTACCACTAATCATCAGAGTTCAAGCATTCTCTGGTTTTCATATACTGCAGCCTAGAGGATTGGTTTTACCGCTGTCTGTACTTACTTCCTAAAATAGCCAACAATGTAAAAGTAAGCCCCGGCCAAGTGTCACAAATATACTTGTGCCTCATTCATCACTGGTCAACTCAACTCCCAACTTCATGCTAAAGTGGCTTTTATAGATGATATCAATTAGGGTCACAGTAATCCAAGCAGGCGATAAGATCTGACCCTTCTCTTTGTAGAATGCTTTCATTAAAATGACGCTGTGATCGTTCCATGAATATGATTCTACTACTGTATTATATTTTTAAACAAAAGTGTTTAATGAAAGTACAGATGCTGTTTCTTACCCTTGGAAAAAATCTTCTGTCTCATCCAAGTATAGAAATATCATGCAGTTCAAATAGAATACTGGATAGTGGATTCTGCAGCTGAACTTGCTCACTGTCATGTGATCACTACTCAACCTCTCACTTCTAATGACTCATGCTGTCTAGGTGGAAAGCAGACAGCATGAATCACATCAGAAGGGAGGGGTGTTCATATAAACATCTGCAAGCAGTCTTGAGTGACCTGCAGACAGTTTTATTAAAGACCTCTGTTTCAGTATTTAATAGTGGATTACTATTTGTGGGCCCATTACTACTACATTATAAGGTTAGCATACAAAGGAATATTTTTCTAGCAAACTCAATTGCTTTAACTGTCATCTCTTCAACCAACTAACCTACAATTGATTTAGGACAGTATATCAGTAGGAAGCATAACTGGGAGTAGCAGTTAACTTCTTTATGCCCCCAACCCCTTGCGTGGTCAGTCACATGCATCTTTCCATAATTTACCCCCCCTGCACTATGCTGCATACACAGCTCCCGATCACATGACATGCATCTGAAGTCGAGGCAGCATAGACTGAGTGGCTGCTGGGAGTAAGAGGAGACTGGATTCAGTGCAGGCCCAGGTAAATGTTACAGTGCTTGCCATGATTGTATTCATGTAGTGACACAGTGGATGGCAACACTGGTATATCTGGACCAGGGCACCATCTGCACTTGTAGTTTTGTTACAGCATGGAGAGTTATATGTTCTCTCCATGTTGACATGGGTTTCCTCCGGGGCACTCTTACTTCCCCTCCCCCCCACATCCCAAAAACATACTGACCAGTTCATTGGCTTCTTCCAAAATTGCCTTTGACCATGTTAGGGACATAGGACTACTACAGAGATTACATTGATCACACTTATTAATAGGAAGGGGGGGGGGGCAGATACTAGCCCCAGTTCTTGCTAAGAGTAGGGGGAGAGGTAGAAGGGATACTGAAACTTTTTACTAAGAGGGAGTGGGGGGGGGGGGGGGGGGGAAGGGGGGAGGGGGCAGATACTGGCTACGGTTCTTTCTAAGAGGCAGATGAAACAGATATTGGCAGAATTTCTTACTAAGGGGTGGGAGGCATCAGATAATGACTGTAAGTCTTAAAGAGAACCCGAGGTGTGTTTAAAGAATGTTATCTGCATACAGAGGCTGGATCTGCCTATACAGCCCAGCCTCTGTTGCTATCCCAAACCCCATTAAGGTCCCCCTGCACTCTGCAATCCCTCATAAATCACAGCCGTGCTGTGAGGCTGTGTTTACATCTGTAGTGTCAGTCTCAGCTGCTCCCCCGCCTCCTGCATAGCTCCGGTCCCTGCCCCCATCCCTTCCCTCCAATCAGCAGGGAGGGAAGGGATGCAGGCGGGGACTGGAGTTCTACAGGAGGCGGGGAGAGCAGCAGACTGACACTATAGAGATAAACACAGCCAGCTCTGACAAGCTGTTTGTCAGCAGCGTGACTGTGATTTATGAGGGATTGCAGAGTGCAGGGGGACCTTAGGAAGGTTTGGGATAGCAACAGAGGCTGGGCTGTATAGGCAGATCCAGCCTCTGTATGCAGATAAGATTCTTCAAACCCACCTCTGGTTCTCTTTAATGGGAGTGGGGGTTGGGGGGGGGGGTACAGATATTAGCTGCACTTCTTATTAAGGGGTGAAACACACTTTAAACTGGCTGCATTTCTTAATACAGGAGTGTGTGTGTGCGGTCTGTGGTGTTTGTTTGTTTGTGTGTGTGTGCAAGTGTGTGTGTGTGCGCAAGTGTGTGTGTGTGTGTGTGTGTGTGTGTGTGTATGTGTGTGTGTGTGTGTATGTGTATGTGTGTGTGTGTGTGTGTGTGTGTGTGTGTGTGTGCGCAAGTGTGTGTGTGTGTGTGTATGTGTGTGTGTGCGCGCAAGTGAGTGTGTGTGTGTGTGTGTGTGTGTGTGTGTGTGTAAATGTGTGTGTGCAAGTGTGTGTGTGTAAATGTGTGTGTGCGCGTGCGTGCGCGTGTGTGTGTGTTAGAGGCTTTTGAACTGTTCACACTTATGAAGGTGCGAGGCTGGAACCTGGTTGCTAGGTGGTGTTGGTGGTGGCGAGGGTCAAGTGTAATATTCGCAAGGGTCCCTATGGTTTGCAGTGATGCCCCTGCTAATCCGTGTATAACAGAAGTGTGATGGATCAATGAACCCAAGTGATTAAGCATTATCAAATCATAACGCTCTGTAATAAATTACCAACAATAAGACTGCATAACTAATAAACACTGCAAAACAATGATCAAGTGAACAAAGATCACAAGGAATGCACTATAACTTTAGTCCAGACTACCTCCGTCATAACAATGAATTAATGCAGTTTACCATCATCTAGCCCTGTTACTCGCTACACTGCATTCTTTACAGTCACATGAAACATACAGGGAACTCTACGGGTCCCAGAACGCAGGTGAATCCAGGCAGGTTAAAAAGACTCCAGATTAATACAATCTTTATAAACAGTCCCTGGTGTATTTTTTTTTAAAACATTCTTGATATTAACAAGGTTAGCTAAAGAGACATTTGTTCCTCCTGGCCCCTGGCGCCCTCTACTGCCAGACTGATCAGTTGCTTATCCTGCTGGAGATAAAACACAGAGCACCTTGGCACGTCCACAGCGCAGGGACAAGAATAGCAGTACTGTGTATATATGCTCCAAAAACACAGAGGGTGCAAACTTACCTGCAGGTAAGAAGGGGTATACTATAGACACAAATGCAGAGCTTGATCAGACTGCTAACCAATATACACTGTACAGACTTTCTTTACAACAACAACAAAAAGCAATTTTCTCCAAGGACTTAAAGGGCATAATTTAGTAATTTCATGTTAAAATGCAGAACTCCCAACTTTCTGAAATATGAAAGAGAAACTCCTTTAGATATGCCTCTTACACACCTTATGCACGCTCCCCAACCACCTTCTATCTATCTATCTATCTATCTATCTATCTATCTATCTATCTATCTATCTATCTATCTATCTATCTATCTATCTATCTATCTATCTATCCCATGGACTGAGCAGCTGGAAGGTGCAGGCTATAGGGGAGTGAGGCTGCATTCATTTTGTACTACATCAAGCTGTATGGAGCCTGCAGTGATGTGAATGGTATTAGAATAGATAACGTATGAATTCGGCAAGGTGAAAAATGGTCAATAGCAGCTATGTATTGATTGATTGCCGAATCTAATAGTGTAAGCCTGCCTTTAAGCAAGTTCTTGCTGTGGGCGTTGTATGTGACTGCAAAAGCAGAAACTCTAAATACTTGGACACACTCATTTATTATTCAATCAATCAATCAATCAATCAATCAATCAATCAATCGCTATATCAATCAATTGTTGGGAATAAACACAGTACCGACATGCTACTTGACTACAGACAAGCAGTATGTACGGTTCTATGAAGAGGTGAGGAGGGACAATGGGCGGCAAAGAAGCGAGCGGCATCCTGTGATATGGGGTACAAGGAAAGGAAATGCACACAAAAGCTTTAAACTTTTAAGGCTGTTAGGCATTCTATCTACTAACTATTCATAATAAAGACTAAATGTTGTAATATTACATATTTACCTACAGATGAAACTCGTAAAATTAGAATATCATGCAAAAATTCATTTATAGACTGGTGCACACCAAGAGCGCTTCCGAGCGCTTTTCAAATCGCCATATATTGTTCTTATAAAAATATTGAAATATGAAGCTTCTCCATCCATAGGGGGTGGGATCGTTGCCTAAGGTTATCACTAACTAATTATGATTACGGGAAATTTCAAGTAAATTTTACAATTACGACCATACATAATTACGATTTGGAACGTCAATTGACTTTGCGTAATCCATTTCTAATTTTGAGTAATTTTGTGCCAAATTTAGCGGTTAATAGCAAAGCTGACGTACATGCTATCATCACCATAATTACTACGTATGTTAAGGGGAAAAGTGGGAATAAGTCAAAAAGTATTCAAGGGAAAATGTTTTTTAAATTCAGGAAAAATGTCATTTTACCGAGTTTAAAAAACATCTTTTATTTGAATGTTTAAAATTGATTTTTTTTCAAAAAAGACCTTTCTTTGACTTGTACCCAATATTATCCTTATGGGGACTTTGCTATTAATAGCTAGTCGGCACGTAACAACACAAAAATGTAATTACGAAATTAGTTCCTGAATATGATTTTTTTTCCAAAAATGGAGCATTCCGAATTTCGCATGGTAATTGTGAATTACAATGAAAAAATTACAATTATGAGAAATGTGTCCTCATCACTATCACTAATGGGTAGAGAGTAATAACCGCGGCTTGTTTTGCGCTCTGGGATATGGAGTGACTGGTCCTGCTGTCTCGCAGCACTGGGATTTAAGCTTCAACCCTCCCAGGGCACTGTTTACATTACAAGGCGACATTTACACTGAAATGTCTATGTTCTTCCAGTGTCTCATGGGCTTTCTCCAACAACACAAATACATACTGTCAGATTAATCAGGTTCTGTCTACACTGCCTCTGAGTTGTGTGCAGATGTGACTGCAGGATGGACAATCAATTGTAAACCCATCTAGAGACTTATGAAAGCGGTTTAAAGGTGTTTTACTGCTTGACCTGTGTTACCCAATCTAATGATGAAGCACTTCATAATCAGGAGATAAAATTTCTACATGTTACAGTACAGTACATTTATGCTATCACTCCCCTTATCTGCTCTTATGTACGTGGGTTCTACTTATCATACATGTAAAAGTGGCAGGGGCATTTTCTGTCTGCCCCCCCCCCCCCCCCCCCCAAAAAAACATTAAAAAATAAACACAAACACACTAGAGAATATGAACCATGTGCCGTATAAGGTGGATGCATAATACAGAGAGTTCTTGAGAGACAAACAACCCGCCGATCCTGTCACATTTGGTTGCCCTTCCTGCACTACCCCAGATTAGTGTGTGAATGCAGAACAAAGGAACATGGTGCAGCAGATGTGCTCTCACCTCTCCGCTAGAATCCAGTGCTGTACTTCCGCCTGTCTGCTCACCACTCGCCCTAGTGTCCAGGATCTCCTACCACATGTAGCGTGATTATACGCTACATGAGGAGTTAGAAGGAGGCACAGTGGGATATACACAGAACCGGATAATCCACAAAGCAGCAGATTTTGTAGGTTAAAGGGAACCTAAACCGAGAAGGATAACGATTTTTCCTTTTAAAATAATACCAGTTGCCTGACTCTCCTGCTGATCCTGTGTCTCTAATACTTTTAGCCACAGCCCCTCAACAAGCATGCAGATCAGGTGCTCTGACTTAAGTCAGACTGGATTAGCTGCATGCTTGTTTCAGGTGTATGATTGGGCCACTACTGCAGTCAAAGAGATCAGCAGGGCTACCAGGCAACTAGTATTGTTTAACATCCATATCCCTCTCAGTTTAGGTTCCCTTTAACACTCATACTACATGGAGATGGTAAAATGAGTCAGTGATTGGCCAATCATAATTGAAAGTGTGTAACAGGCTCTAGGCTCAATACACATGTCTACTTAATGCACAACCAACCGCACAACATGATCAGCACAACTTGTTTACATGACAAGTATGTACACGCATGCGCTGATCAACTACGCAGCCAACTCATTCAAATATATAAATACTGCATGCGCACCAACAAGTTCACATTCAAAACTAACAAGTTGTTCAAACTACTTGTACACATGTGGCCAACCTGCTCGTTAGTTGGACAGGTTGATTCTCCAAGTTTCTCCCAGACCAAGTTTAGATGATAGTTTGAATGGAATAGTTGCACCTGTACGAGCCTTAAGAATTTATCGGACACAGGTGATGAGGGGTAAAGAGAATTGTTTAAACACAAGATAAAACTCTGGGGTGACAGTGTTCTCCCTAGATTTTTTTTCCAGCCGGGTGGCATTAAAAAGTAGCCTGGTGGGGTGAGATGAGAGAATGCAGGGCCAACGCTTCTCTGCACAACTCTACTTACAGCAGAGGAGAAGATGAGCTGATGACAGCCGGGTGCTCACCAAAATTAGCCAGGTGGAGCACCCGGCTAAAAGAGCCTGGGGAGAACACTGGGTGAGTCTAGAAATGTATTCATCTGATTTGCTCCAAACACAGGATAGGGAAAGAGGAGGTGGTGAGGCAAGAGGAGAGCAGATGCTCAGTAATATGTGCATCAAAATTTCAGGATCTATAACCAAGCGATTTTTTCCTAATACCAGACTATTGTATTCAGCCTTGCTGTGTTGGAAATAGTTATGTCTGATGTCTCTTACTGTACATACACTTACCCTGGCCTGGCTCTATTGTCCCCATAAAGTACCATTCTCAGCATATACAGTACTAATTTTTGGTAACATTTAGGCTAGGCTTACAATAGCACCAAGAAAGAATAAATCCATTGTTGTATTGACATTACTGCAGTGGCGTAGGAGCTATGGTCCCCAGTGCAAGCTTTACGGTATGGTCCCCCCAAGCACTCCATATATAACACTTCATATGGTGCACCAAAACCTGCCAAGGACATCCACAGTAGGAGGTCTGCAGAAGCAGTTTATTAATGATTACAACTATTGAAAGCATCTATAGAAGTGGTCATTACCAGCACAGGGCCAATAAAGAGCTAATACTGCCATTGAGGGAGGGCCCCTTGGCCCAAGGACCCTGATGCAGTCACAACCTTTGCTTCCCCTATTGCTATGCCACGGCATTACTGCCAGAGTCACGTCACTTTTACCTGGTAACTTCCCAGAAGGGGAAATAATTGTGTGCTCTAAAAATGGTAACATAATCCAGATGCAATAGCAAACAAACATCACGTACGAATGTCAATGCGAATGCCGTTATGTCATGAGTTTATTTTCGCTTCAGTGTCACTTTAAGAAGTGTCAAGCTATGGTAGGGGGATGGGGGTTGACACCTTAAGTGAGGGTGATATGGAGGCTGCCATTTGTATTTCCCTTTAAACAATACCAGCTGTCGGGCAGTCCTATTGATCCTCTGCCTCTAATACTTGCAGCCATAGACCCCCTGAACAAGCATGCAAATCAGATGTTTCTGACTGAAGTCCGACTAGATTAGTCACATGCTCGTTTCAGGCATGTGATTCAGACACTACTGCAGCCAAAGAGATCAGCAGGACTGCCAGGCAACTGATATTGATTGAAGTGAAATAAACATGGCAGTCTCCACATCCATTTCAGGTGTCCTTTAAGTTTGGAACATGCAAGAGTAATGTATGGGTTAAAAGAAGCCAGTATTGATTAACCTGGTCATCTGACTATGGGCACCAAGGCTGGTACCTCAATCAGTGAATGTTCAATGTGTGACAAAACCTCCATTTGCCAGGCTGTATTCTTTCAGTGAGCATTGGATTAGTGTTATGAGCCTGCAGACAAGCTTGCGGATGCTCTGATAAAGCAGTCCTGGAGACTGTTCAGTATTACTAAATAGTTTCCTAAGAATTACTTTACATCCACACCCCTGTCATTATAGCAACCTCAGTGGCTTCATGATTCATTGTGTTCCTCCATCTGTTTGTTTTCTGTGCCATTTGTATTTCTCAGCCTTCTTCCTCCATGCCTCTCTTCTATTATGCCAATTGCAAGCCTAGAGGGATAAAGGACCTAGAAGGCTTATTTAAAGTGAACCCAAGGTGAGATTAATAAGGAGGCTGCCATATTTATTTCCTCTTAAAGGGAACCTAAACTGAGAGGGATATGGATGTTTCCTGTTAATCAATACCAGTTGCCTGTCAGTCCTGCTGATCTCTTTAGCTGCAGTAGTGGCTGAAACACACACCTGAAACAATAATGCAGCTAATCCAGTCTGACTTGAGTCAGAGCACCTGATCTGCATGCTTGTTCAGGGGCTGTAGCTGAAAGCATTAGAGACACAGGATCAGCAGGAGAGTCAGGCAACTGGTATTATTTTGAAAGAAAAAATCCATATCCTTCTCAGTTTAGGTTCCCTTTAAAATACCAGTTGCTGTCCTTCTGCTCCTCTGCCTCTAATACTATTAGCCATAGACTCTGAACAAGCATATGCAGATCACGTGTTTCTGATATTATAGTCAGATCTGACAATATTAGCTGCATGCTTGTTTCTGGTGTGATTCAGACACTACTGCAGCCAAACAGATCAGCAGGATAGCCAGGCAATTGTATTGGTTAAAAGGAAATAAATATGGCAGCCTCCATATCACTCCCACCTCGGTTTCATTTTAAAGCGGAACTCTGAGCAGAATCCAATCTAGGATTTGAAAGTGTGTGCATTAGTATGGCGGAAACAGCTGTGTTTGCTGCCGTCAGCCTCTACCTTTCCTTGAAGGGAACCCGAGGTGATAGGGATATGGAGGCTGACATGTTTATTTCCTTTTAGACAATGCACATTGCCTGGCTGTCATGCTGATCCTCTGCCTCTAATGCTTTAAAGTGGAGCTGAACTCTTGCACAGGACTGAAGGAAAACATAGAGACATATACTATGTATGTATTTAGAGAGTTTAGCCTGTCTAATTCCCCCTCATTTGTGTCTAATCACAAGTTGTAATTTGATCTCTCCCCTGTGTCACCTGACTGTCACGGCAGATAAACTCATTTGAAAGCACAGTATGTTAACAATATGTATACTTCCATGAAATCAGGAAGTAGAAAAAGTTCAGATTTATTACAGGATTTGTATCAGCTTCAACAAAGAAATGTTTTTCTTTAAAGGTTATTATGCTGTTGTGTATCTTTTTGAGCAGAGAGGATGTTCTAAGTTTAGGTCCGCTTTAAGCCATACTAGCCACACCTCTTGCCACCTCATAGTGATATCATAGCCTGGCCACTGCTCCATTGCTAAGCAGCACCCCTATCAGGTAGGGAGGGGGAAGAGGCTAGACGTCAATCCTATAGTCAATTCCTATCTGACTACTGCAGAGTCCCATTAGTGACAGCAGCCAACAGTGCTGAGTTAGGCTGTATAAGATAATTAGCTATGAAGAAGGAATGCCTTGTTTGGAGAGACGACAGCTGTCCTGTCAATAAAAAAATTTACATTTTTCTTCTTATTTTCAGGAGTCACAAAGTATGCTGTCAATAACGTGAGCATTAACGCCATTATAATTCATATTAAAAAGTTGACATCAACATAAAAAAGAATATGTGTGACTTTTAATATGCACTGTTGCCCACAGGGATTAAGACTCCCTTGGGCAACAGTTTGGGGCCGAGTACTGTACAGACACATCAGTAACCTACAGGCTATCGAGGCGTTATATTGCTATGGAGGGGGAGGAGGGACTATAGTGTGGAGCCTGACAGAATGGATCTGCATGGGCGGGGTTAGGAGGGGAACAATGGGCTTTCCCTGCACTTTGCTGATACAATACGATGCTCCAGATCTCTTGGCAACACATAAGAGCTGCTGTAAATGCATACATAAAAAAAAAGCGTCTGAAAATTTGAGCGCCTAGGAAAGCCAATAGCAGAATATTGGTAAATTTACTGATATTCTACTATAAAAGAGTAAAGAAGGATTGTAAACTATCAGTATTAAAAACTGATATTTTACTATAGCTAAAGCTAACGTTATCCTCACAAAGAACCCTCCCCCCGGTGCCTAACTACCCCCACACCATACCTGACGCCTAACCCCGCACAAACACCCTGACGCCTAACTCTAACCACACACACACAAAATTTAAATGGCGTTGAGGGCTAATTTGAGCGCCTGCTATTTCCTCTCATTACCATTATTTCAATAGACACTCAAACTTCCATCGCTAGCGGGTGCCCAGGTTGCCTGCTTTGGATGTAGACATGGTAGATACTCGTCAAAGCTCAACAAGAGCTTGTCAAATATGTTTCTTGTGGCCATGCTCCCGCTATGAATGAGCTTATCTTTACTGGGCATGCACAAGTCAGATCTGGGCATGCCCAATAGAACGAAGTTTCTTGTGCATGGCTTTTTTTCCTTTTAGCTCTACTAGACATGCGCGGACCTTACTAATGCAAGCCCAGCACAGATATGCTTGTATGCTTGTACACCAATGGGAGCGCAGCCACAAGAAGACAAGGGTGATTAGGGAAGCCTTTGAACCCCAGGTTTGCTTTAACAACATTAAAATGAAAAAAAGACTTGCACCTCAATGATACATACCATATAGCTTTAGTAAAGAAAGCAGAACAAACACTTTAACAACCAGGGGCAAAAAAAACAATAAAGTGCCAATCTGCAGATCGCACATCAGGTGCATCTGACACGCCACATTATACACACCATTTTAATTACTGAATATCTTTACTCTTCCCATCCGACTTCAGTTTACCTTAAATAACCCTTGCAAGTCAATTCCATTTACTTTCTAATAATTTATTCATGAATCCTAGAATATATTACATGATTGAATACTGTAGGTATGAGCTCAATGAGTCCTTGTTTAGCCATTAAATTTAAAGCTCATGTGATTTAAATTTTCTCGCTCGTTACTCCACTAGGCTAACTGCATACACATATATATTCGGTGGGTTGATTTAGGTTTCAGGACACTGTAATTAATAAATGATTGAGCAAATCAACATTTCTATTATATGGCAATGATGACCATTAAAGGGGAACTGAAGTAAGAGGTATACAGAGGCTGCCATATTTATTTCCTTTTAATCAATACCAGTTGCCTGGCAGCCCTGCTGGTCTATTTCTCTGCAGTAGTATCTGAATAACACCAGAAACAAGCATGCAGCTAGTCTTGTCAGATCGGACTTTAAAGTCTGAAACACCTGATCTGCTGCATGCTTGTTCGGGGGCTATGGCTAATAGTATTAGAGGCAGAGGATCAGCAGGGCTGCCAGGCAACTGGTATTGCTTAAAAGAAAATAAACATGGCAGCTTCCATATACCTCTCTCTTCAGTTCCCCTTTAAGGTAAAATCAGAGTATAATGAGGACTGCAGGGACCTGTTGTATTCCTGGGTTAAAGGGAATCTGAAGTGAAAATAAACTTATGATATAATGTATTGTATGTGTAGTACAGTTAAGAAATAGAACAGTAGTAGCAAAGATATGAGTCTCATATTGTTTCCAGGACAGAAAGAGTTGAGAAACTTCACTTGTTATCTATGCAAAAGAGCTTCTCTGAGCTCTCCAACAGATTTAGTCAGCTACAGTGCTATTTTCTGAAGCATTTCAAAATCAAAGACACCGTGAAAGACAACTCCAGATAAGATTTTACTGCAGGGAAGTTAAAAGGGTCATTAGTTCTGCTCTGTTTCATAGTTTAAAATGCAGAGTGTAGTTTGTAAATGGCAAATATTAGAGAATGATGCAATGTTATAAAAGAAAGTGAAATAACTGAAAATAAAAATATGAGACTCTTTTCTTTGCAACTAATGTTCTATTGCTTATCTGTACTATACATACAATTAATTACATCTTAAGATTTTTTTTCGCTTCAGTGTCACTTTAAGGGTAACTCACGTTTGATAAAGATGATACGTATCAATGCTACTTTAACCATTTTGTAATGTAATGCTATCACACTCAACCTGTCTATTTCAGTCTACAACTGCTATAACGTTCTAACACTAGTGATAGAAATTCAAAGTGAATCTGCCTGAAACCATAGCAACTGCCAACAGTATTTAGCATGGTGTACAGGACTTCCCAGAATTATCATTAATTGAATGAAGAGATTGTGCACAAAGGAAATAAATTGGTTCTTTTTCAACCGATCATGCATAGCCTGTACTTGCACATGCCCAATTTGGATGCGGTTGTCCATGTCGGGAGCGTGGCTAGAAGAAACCTATTTGACTTGCACCGAGTCAAATAGGTAAAGAAAGTCCCTACAGTAGATTAGTGGACTGCAGGAGGATCCGGAACCATTCAGCAGTTCATTTCAAGGCCCAGCGCCGAAGTTGGGCGTTGTCATAGCAGCAATGCTATGCTGTGCGCTCTGCGTAACGGTAATTCTCGGCTCTGGCTGTTACCAAACCCTGAATTATATCTCCCTCCCAGTTGCTACAACTCAGTGGGAGAATAGTATTTAACGCCGCCGGGGAATTTAGCGACAGCAGGGAGAGACGTCATTTGGCTATCCTTGCACCGGACTGCCCAGCGCTGTAATAACATGTACCCCATTCCAAGGCTTCCCATTATTGAGGTAAACTTAAGGTATAGTTTAAGTATTTTTGTGAGAGTCTGAGGTACCTTCAGCTGGACATTAGAAGATGTCCATATGTTTACTTCTTCAGTTCTTATGAAAGACAAAGACCACCAGAGGCTTATAAGTACAAGTAATGCTCTTTCTCCTGCCGGCAGTCTAGATAATTTCTATGCAGATATTAGAACTCTACACCATGTGCCTAAGATGACAAGTACCATCACTGAGATTAAGAATAAGGAATACAAATACCTTGGAGAAGCTTTAAACATTTGTGGCTACCCAAACTGGGAATAAAAAAACCCAAAACCACAGCATTAGGGAAAGAAAGTCCCCACCCACCACCAAGGAAAGAAGGCAGAGTCAGAAATCACAGAGCAACATAGGGATCCTGTTGATAGTTGGACAGTTGGAGAATTCAGGAGCGAGTTCAACAAACACCTCATTAGGGTGTGCAACAATCATCTCATCCTTGTTTTCCTAAAATTCAGTGACACAGTGAGACCGAAACTTGACCATCCAGAGGTTTCAACACCACACACAAGCAAAACAGTCCAATATACTGATTAGTAGGCTGATTAGTGATCTGTACACTAGGTAGACCAAGCAACCCCTTAGTAAAGTGTGTGACAAGTGGCCACAAGTTCTGGAGGGGAAAGGAGATTGTTTTGAGGACAGTGAGACGCACATTTTGAAGATAGGAAGAAAGCTGGTTGGCTGAAAGGTGTTGGTGGTGGAGGGATGATGGGTAGAAGAGGTCATCGGTATACTTTATCCCTAAATTGGAGCAAGGGGGAACATGCTACTTATAATTAACCTACTCTGCTGTTTTATCTCCCCATCCCTTATGGCAATACACACCTTCAGTGAGGCAGTTACATAGTTAACATCTGCATAATTAGCGTCAATAGCGAATGTGCTGGAAGAGTAGGTGGATTAGCTGTATAGTTACAGAACTACATGTAGCCGACGTAATTAACTAGGTTGAAAAAAAAGACATGTCCATCAACTTAAAGCTCTTCAGCCTCACTGTACCTTAATCTAAAGGAATGAAAGGCTGCAAGGGTAAAAAAAACTCACGGATCGGTCAAGATATCACCATCCTTAACATAGTGATCTCAGCTCTGGATACCCTTCACCGTAAGGAGAGAATCCAAGCCTCTTTTAAATGCAAATATGGATTTTTCCCTAACTGCTTCCTAAAGTAAGATATTCCACATCTTACTGAATCTGTGAAGAACCTCTTTCTGAACAGAATGTCCTTCCTTCCCTGTATGGATCATGTCCTCTTGTCCTTGGGATAAGAAAGATAATTGGTGAAGCTTTTATATTGCACTGGAAAGTATCTATACATGTTAATGATGCCACGCTAAGTAATCTAAGTTTATCTATCCTTTCTGTATAAGGCAGACCTTCCAACCACCTGATTAATTTAGTTGGTCATTTTTGTACCTCAAAAAACCTCAAAATTCTTCCCATAATGTGGTGTCCAAAACTGTATCCCATGCTCCACATGTATACTCCCAAATGATTTATACAGAGGGAGGGGTAGCGCACCAGGATCCTGTATTTTTATTTCCCCTTAAATGCATCACAGAATTGTATTAGCTTTATCTACCACTGCTTGGCATAGAGTACAGTTAAGCAGCCCATACACTCAGCCGATTTTCTGGCCGACCGATCGATCCCGATCGATCGATTGCAAATCGGTTGGCCAATCGACCGATCGACGGCCGATTTCGATCGATTTCGATGGATTTCCATCGAACTTGCAGGGTGGAAAATTTAGGTCGATCTGATGAGATTGCTTATCAGTTTGCATTGGCCTTAATGGAAATCTGATGGCAAAAAAATGCCATCAGATCGAATTTCAATAGATTTCAAACTGAAATCTATTGGAATTCTATCCTGGTAAAAAATGTTCTAAAAACGCATCAGATAGATCATCAGATGCATTTCTTATCTATCTGCTGCCAATCTGACGAGTGTATGGGCACCTTTACTTATTTTGTTATCAACCAGTGTTCCTAATCCTTTACCAAGTCTGATATCCCCAGCTGTATATCATTTAGTTTATGTAGTGCTGTGCCACTGGTTCGACTAAGATGTCGCACCTTATTTATAGTCTCTGGGTTTTGCCTCTATCCATTGGAAGTGAAGAAGTTACTCCTTGATGGTGATGAAACATGTTTTAAAGGTGTCCAGGTGAAGCTACCCTGTTTCTTTGGATAGGCAGTTAAATATTTTTTTTTAGCGCAAGAAACATGTTAGAATATATTTCTTATACACTTGTAGATACAGGTGATAGTAAATGTACAATATATGTTGAGATGTCCTTTAGATAAGACCGCATTAAAAAGATTTTCACTTTCTCGTTTACAGTGATAAGTGAATATCGCAACAGCCATTTTGGTATGGCTGGTGTCTTCCAATACACTAAACTCAGAGGAAAATATTGGGCAGCCTCCAGGTAAGCATAAATCCAAGTTTATCAGATGCTGTATGGGTCCCATTGTGAAGGCCGTCACTGCTGAGAGAAGGATCATGGATGGTAAGTGTTGCTGAAAGCTCTGTGGCCTCCCATGAATCTACAGATAGGTCTAACTGATATCCCTGTTTTTAATTACAGGTGGGATGTGAGCCAGGATTCTCCTTTGTGTTTTGCTTGGATAATTGCCCCATCCTCTGCACTTCTTCCAAGACAAGTGATAAGCTAGTCTGAGCAGGTGACAACTTTCTTCTTTCGTTTGAGGTAAGATGACCTTTATTAAAGGGAAATTCTGCTTGCATAAAATAATTACTGTGACACAGATCGGTGTTACACAAGACATTTTCTATTTTCATCTTATCAAAAATGATCTTTCCATTTCATTTTAAAGACAGCTAGAAATATTAAAGCTTTAGATCTGCAATTTCATCTGTTTTTATCTAATTCATGCTCAATTTATCTTATGAAGGGTGGGGGGAACCAAAAGGCCCAAAGACAGTAAAAGCTTGGAAACCATAGAGGCACTGTAAGTCTTCAGCCAGCTGTGAATGTCTACTATTACCAGGAAGCTCAAATAACCATATCAAGTATGCTAGACTGCCCAGGTACTCTCATCTTCCTGCATGAGTGAACAGCTGTAAAGGGCAAGAAGTTCAGTAACTTGTCTTGCATAACTGGGGTAATCAGGTGACAGCAGATGACTCTGACATGTGCCTCCAACTTATTCTGTTAGGAAGTCTTTTGGAATAGCTGTGTTTGGTTGTTGCACCCCTTTCATACATGTATACACAAAGGCCATTCCTATATGTTTTAGTGGAGAGCCGCTGCATCACCACCAGGGCTGTGGAGTCGGTACAAAAATCATCCGACTCCTCAGTTTATGAAACTACCGACTCCAGGTACCCAACATTGCTCCGACTCCTGGTAGGGCTATGGAGTGAATTCAAAAATCATCTGACTCCAACTCCTCAATTTATGAAACCACCGACTCCGGCTCCAGGTCATACAAATTTCACATGAATAAATATGGGGCTTTAAATGAACACAATACAGTCTTTAATTCTTCTTGTAGTTATCTTTCACAATTGCGGACACATGGATAGACACAATTTCGGATTCCCAAGTACAGCAAAACAGTTCCAGGTACCCAAAATTGCTCTGACTCCTCGACTCCAACTCCACAGCCCTGATCATCACAGAGGCCCGATATCCTGCAGTGTCTTGTTGGATGGGACAGCGTGCATACACCACTTATCTAATCCCTTCATTGCTACAGCAGGTTGTTTTTATGACAGTCCAGGGGCTTTTCAAAATCTCCTAGAACCCACCACTCCAATGCTGGGTTTCTCTACACCTTTTCAAATCAATGGGTTGAGTAGGTTTCTTCTGACTGTGAGTGTGGCTATGGACTAGCGCATCCGGACTGGGCAGGCATGAGCAAGCTCTACACATGCCCAGTAGAGGGAAGCGCACATGCACAGAGGAAGAAAACAGTTCACAAGCACTTCCTTCTAATAGGCATGTGCTGCATGCACAAAATATGAAGAGGAACCCAGCACTGGAACAATAAGCTATAGGAGTATCCAGGAAACCTCTGGACTATGCAGAGGCTTCTCACTACTGAGGAAAGAATCTTGTTTTTGCTTTATTTTTAACTTCAGGATTGCTTTAACGCCTCTAACCACTCCCTCCTGTTTAGTTAATTTGTTGAGGCATGGATAGTATTTGGCAGGGGTCAGTATTGTAGGTTTGGCAAAGGGGTTTCTGGGATGTGGCATGTAGGATTGTGAGTATGGCCAGCCTAATGGTGGCCATATATGGTACAATTTTTTCATACAATTTTAAAACTTCTATGTAGTATAAGGGTAAATTAAGTGAATATACTGAATGGATAATTTAGACAGTTCCCTTATATTACATAGAAATGGTAAGATTGTATGAAAAAATTGTACCATGTATGGCCACCATAACACTGAGATGTGGCCCAGGGAGAGTAGTGCAGTTCAGGTAGTGGGAGGGAGTATGTAAAGCAATGCGGAACAGTGTAGTCTGGTGGAGAAAGGGGGGTGGGTTATCACACCTGTTGGTGAGTATATATTGTGTTTTGGAATTTAAGAGGGTAATGGATGTACAGTATGTTTAGGTTAAATGGAGGTGGGAGTGTTGGTGGTGAGAAGGGTTGACATGCTTGGAATTTAAGGGGTTTGTTAATCAATAGTTTTATAAAGGATAAATCATAGTTTAATATTCCTAAAGAGCTATGCAATAATGATCTAGTCATTAATATGTCATGACCCATAATATATCTTACCGTCATGTCTATTTATAGTTAAATTTAAAGATACACAGAGACGCTGGCATCCCCCCACCCTTTGCCGTTAGTAGTTTATTGTCTGCACAGTTGCTGCAATTACACCCACATAGACACTACATGCAAATTTCAGTACTGCGCTGTAATGTGGCACTACTTCAGAAGTGAGTAGAGAGGAAAAGCCGAGATTATGTGCAATAAAGGTACAAGAAAAAAACAAACTGATAGATCCACGTTAGATAGATAGAGAGAGAGGGAGAAAGGTGAGCAATAGGCAGATATATGATCATATATGTTATCTGTTCAATGCGCAAAAATAAGTCAAAATGTAAAAGTACTTGAATATATAAGCTAGATAAGCAAGAGACAGACAGATAGATATATAGATAGAGAATATAGAAGATAAATACATGAGAGACAGAAATGCAAGATAGATAGATAGATAGATAGATAGATAGATAGATAGATAGATAGATAGATAGATAGATAGATAGATAGATAGATAGATAGATAGATAGACAAGATAGATAGATAGATAGACAGATAGATAGACAAGATAGATAAACAAGAGACAGATAGACGATAGATAGATAGATAGATAGACGATAGATAGATAGATAGATAGATAGATAGATAGATAGATAGATAGATAGATAGATAGACAAGAGACAGATAGAAAATAGATAATATTTAGGCGATAGATAGATAATAGATGATTTATAGATAATAGATAAATAGAACATATATGGACTTAAAGACATGAATCTTTTAGTACTAATATAGCGGCAGCATTTACAATTATGAATATGCCCATATGTGTAGGAGCACCAACAGAATGCATACAGCAACATTAATTACCACCAGCACTAATCACAGCACAGAGATCAATGATCACTGTCTCCCCATAAAACCAGCATCAATCCCTGGCCATGTTTTTTGCACTAATAACCATCAGCACCCGGCTGCCTCACTAAGTCCATCCATCAGCCTTCAGCACTAAACTTTCACACTCCTATCAATTACCCTATTTTTACTGCACAGCCTGCATCGCTCTGTAATATTCACCGCACTGTCGGCAAGCACACTTTTTCTTTGCTCTGGAAAGGATGCCAATCACCAGAGTTGATTACCAACCCAGCATAGAGATTTTTGGAACACAATTAATACCTGTCACTGCATTTCCTGAGCTGTGAGAAAACAATACCTTCACCGTCATTAGAACAAATCTATAGTACAAGCCCATCAATGTCAAAACAAGCTCTGGAAACTTTAGCAAGTGTTTGCATGATGTGTCCATTTTATATGTCAAAACTGTTTTATATAATTTGATCTATTCCTTTCCCCCCCATCATGGATTCCTTTTCTGTGATTCCTTCATTATTGCTTATATTGGCTGATCAATAAAAAACTGATTTACACGAGTAGTTGCTTTATTGCTAACGTGCCCTTTGTGATACCATCAGAATGAATGGCATTCATTTTACATGCCAAAGTTCTTGCTGTATACTATGATCCTCGCAAGCCGGTTAATATGGGGATATCCCTTCTTTTACTGCCATCGCTCATATAATATGGGACCTAATTACCATAAACTATCCAGCGATCTGAAGAGATGGCAGGTCTTATTAGGCGATCAATAGACAATCATCCCATATCACGTTCCCATCCATCCAATACCTCATACAGACTGACACTTCTACATCCAGTGCAGGAAGCACTTGTAAGGAGGTCTCAGCGGCTCATACCCCCTATATCCAATGTTATTACTAATCACCCCTACATCTGACATACCAACCTACTAACTAAAAGACTATATTCATTATAATCCCTATGGAAATGGCTAAGTGTAACACAATCTACATCACTATTCCTACTGATGCCATCAGGCAAAAGATATGAGCCTGCTCATGTCTGTCATTTGCATACATGCATATATGCATTAGTCTCTATATTTAAACACCAGAACAAAAGCAACAAATTCTTTAAAAAAATATTTTTAGCTCTAGATCAGTTAAAATGTTTTATCAATCCCTCTCGTTTCCACTATATACATATATGGGGGATTTTTTTCAACCCACCAACCCAAATGAGGTGTACAGTGAACATGCATAACATTTAGCCCAACACCTCTAAAATACAGTTTGTGAGACAGTAACCCCCTATATTTAGACCACTGAGTTATATAGGAAAAGCCCCATCAGATCAGAGGTTTAAAAATAGAAGCAGACATGAGTGGTATCAAGAACCTTTATCTAAGATGTCTATGTTGGAGCTCAAACCAAATATGCTAGGCTTGTGCAAGAAAAAGATAATCATCAGGTATGAAACTACAATAGACACCCCACATCAGTCATTTGCACCCCGGAATAGGAAACACCCCATAACCACCAACACAGACATCTCAACTAGTAAGCACATCAGCGATGGTCATAATCTGCCTCTTTGGTGAGGTCACCCCCTGGTTTAATGACATTGGAGCAGCACCTCATATAACTAACCAAAGCATAAGTAAGACACCCCCACCCCCTAGAGAAAAAAAGCCTAAGACACCCTTTCATGACAGATAATTAGAAAAATGTGAAATGCCTAATACCATCAGCGGGGCTTTGCTTGTCTCCCAGGCTCAGGTGTATATAGACCCCCAAGCAGTGCAGGACCCCCAGGCTCAGTCCCCAGGCTCCCATGGCGCTGTTACCCGGGGGGCTCCGGCCGCTCTCCCACTGCAGGATGCGCTCTGCGCGGAGGGATCTGCTGGTGCTGCGAGCTCAGGCAGGCGGAGGGATCAGATTCTGCAACAAACCTCCTTCTTTAAAGAGCCCCCGAGTGTCCGTCCATAGCAGCCGCCAGCCGGGAGAGGTGTGCGAGACGGGGTGATCAGCCCGCAGCCCTCTTGCGATGTGCGGAACGCGTGTGCTCTCTGTACCAGCACGGCTCTGTGTCCTGTGATCAGAAGTCAGCCCGTGTGGGCTCTGGCAGAATAGCAAGGGAACGAGCTGCTGTGGGATTATACTATACGAACTATTCACTTTCAGCGCTGTGAGGGAGCTGAGTGAGATGGTGGAGGAGAGAGGCGACCAGAGCAAGGGGAACGATAGAGTGATGGAGAGGAATAGTGGAGAGGAGAACAGGAATGGCTAAGTGAGAGTGAGAAAGAGAGGTGGCAGAGGAATAAAGCTGACATAAAGGGGTGGTGGAGAGAGAGAAGAGAGGTGATCCGAGGAAGGGGAATGGTAGAGTAAAGTGGTGGAGAGGTGACAGAGATGGGGGGGGGGGGGGGTTAGAAGGAGAGGTAGCAGGAGTGGGTGAGAGAAAGGTGACAGAGAAGTACAGCTGACATAAAGGGAAGGGTGATGGAGAGAGAAGAGAGGTGACCAGAGGAAGGGGAATGGTAGAGTGAAGTGATTGAGAGGAATAGTGAAGGGGTGAACACAGATTGGGGGGGGGGGGGGGGAGAAGTGTGAAGGAGAGGTGGTAGGGGTGGGTGAGAGATAAAGAGGTGACAGAGAAATAGAGCTAACATAAAAGGGTGGTGGAGAGAGTAGAGAGTTGACCAGAGGAGGGAGAATGGTAAGGTGAAGTGGTGGAGAGACAGGGGTGTAGCAATAGGGCCCTCCTTCAACTACAGTATTAGTTCTCTATTGGTCCTGTGCTCTGGTCCTATGCTCATAATAATCACTTCAATAGATGCTTTGAATAGTAGTAAACTGTTTCCCATTCCCTTCTTGAACCTCTGACACTGTACTTGTCATTGGCAGGTTTCGGTGCGCCATATCAATTATGTATAGAGTGCTTGGGAGGCCCATGTAAAACTTGCATCGGGGCCCACAGCTCCTTAGCTACGCCACTGTGGAGAGAAATAGTGGAGAGGTGAAGAGATGCCTCCCCCTGATGCTTAACTCTAACACCCTCCCTCGCAATAACACCATACCTAAAGCTTAACAACCACCCGCCTCCATGCCTAACTTAACCCTCTCCCCAACCTTATTTCTTCCGAGTGTTACTAATTTTTCAGGCGCCCATTGAAATAGCTGCATTGAGGGATAACTTGGGTGTCCGTGGCACCCGACCCAGCACCAGCTCAATACCAGTCAGTGGCGTAGCTATGGAGCTATGGTCCCCGGTGCGAGTTTTACATTGGGCCCCCCCAAGCATTCTATATGTAACACTTGATACGGAACAACAAAACCTGCCAAGGTCATCCACAGTGTCAGGGGTGCAAGAAGGGGATGGGGAACAGTTTGTTAATGATTACTACTTCAAAGCATCTATAGAGGTGATTATTACCAGCACAGGACCAATATTGAGCTAATACTGTGGTTGAGGAAGGGCCCCAAGGGCCCCGATGCGGTCGCTACCTCTGCAACCCATATTGCTACGCCACTGATACCAGTATTTCAGAGAGAAAGAGAGAGGGGACAGAGAAAGACAGCTGACATAAAAGGGTGGTGGAGAGAGAGAAGAGAGGTGAAGTGGCGGAGAGAATGAGGGGGGTAGGGGACTGGCAGAAATACAGCTGTCAGAGAGGTATTGATGAGAGAAAGCATGAAGTGACCAGAGAGATTTGAGGAGGTGAGGAAAGAAGTGAAGTAATGAAGAGAAACAGTAGAGAGACCTGACAACGGAGGGTGAGAGAGATTCCAGAGAGAAAGAGATGGTGAAGGGAGAAGAAGATGAAATAGTGGAATAGTGAGACATTATGATGTACTAGCTGACTTAAACCTGTTTAAAAACAGGCTCAGTATGTAAAATAGTAAGGAGTCTTTGGGCAAGGCTTCCCAATGATCCTGGTTGCCCATGGAGTGTGCCTTAAGTTGCTGCAGCTTTGGTGCTTTGAGTCCTCCAGGAGAAAAGCGCAACATAAATTTTCTGTATCTTGTCTCATGTGACTACCCCAGATCTCATAGCTCTAGTTGTGAACTGGCTTATCTTGCTACTATCTGATCTTGTAAAACAATAAAAAAGGAGAAACAAAAAAGGAGAGAGCTGAGAGCCCAATAAAGTGTAATATGTTAGTACAACAAAGGGTACAGAAATTAACAGATTAGTAATGTAGTCCCAAATCAGGGTTACCTCCAAGGTATCCACTGTGAAGGCAGGTGGGGAGAATATACCTGACCCCACTCGGGGAAAGAAGCCACTCACCGTAGTGAAGAATGGGGTAGAAACTCATCCACCAAAGGTGGACCTTCGGCAGCAAAAACAATGTAACAGAGGCGCCTTGAAGTGTAAAGTCTGGTAAAAACTGAGCTAATCGTAGACCTACCCCTCCAAAGATGACCCAAATAGTCAGTTTTATTCAAGATTTCTAATATTCAATTTTGAAAAAACTTCAAAATGCATTTCGTGGGACGCAGCACGCTTCCTCCGACAAAAAAGTGAGTTTCAATCTCAGGTTCTGTATGCGCTGGGCACCTCCCAGATCTCATGGCTTTAGTTGTGGCTACTTTCTGATCTTCAGCTCTCTGTGCCTGGGGTAAGCTTGCATTACCAGGAAGATGGTGGAAAAGAGTGGTATAAAGAGCAATATGAAAAAGAGTTGACGAGATGGTTGATAAATGAAAGTAAGAAGTGATGAGGACGAGGGAGGAGTGTGAAGGTGGTGAAGGGAGAGAGTGGGGTGGGGTGAGGAAAAAGATAGTGGTGGAAGGACAGCTTTTAGAGGGGGGAGAGTCTAATCTTAGACATAACCACTAACCATTCAACTCCTGATATGTATCTTGAACACGGCACCTAAACTTATTACCAAAACCTAATAATCTGGTTGAACTCGATGGACGTATGTCTTTTTTCAACCCAAATAACTATGTAACTATGTATGTAACTAATAGATTACCTTTTATCTGATCCCAACCTGAGGTGAAAGACATATGGAGGCTGACATATTTATTTCCTTTTAAACAATAGAGATTGCCTGGCTGTCCTGCTGATCTTCTGCCTGACTTAAGGTGGCCATACGCTGGTCGATTTGCCATCAGATTCGACCAACAGATAGATCCCTCTCTGATCGAATCTGATCAGAGAGGGATCGTATGGCCACCTTTACTGCAAACAGATTGTGAATCGATTTCAGCCTGAAACCGAGCACGATCTGTGCTGCTGCCGCCCCCCTGCGTACATTACCTGTTCCGGCCGGCGCGGGTCCCCTGGTCCCCGCTATCTTCTTCTCCGCTCCGGGCTCCAGAACGTTCCTGCAGCTACTGAACTTCCTGTCCAGGGGAAGTTTAAACAGTAGAGGGCGCTCTACTGTTTAAACTTCCTGCCGGGACAGGAAGTTCTGTGTAGCTGCAGCCGGAACCCAGCGCGGAAAGAAGACAGCGGTGGCCAGGGGACTCGCGCCGGCCGGAACAGGTAATGTATACCCGCTTTATTGCGTCGGGCATTCGAACGCCGCTATCGACGCACTCCCGACCCGCCGGCGATCGAGAGAAATCTTCTGCATGGACAGATCGACGGGAACGATCAATTTCGGATGTTAATCGATCATTCTGTCAGCGGTGTGCGCGGCGATTTCACAGCCGATTCGATCACTGTGATCGAATCGGCCGTATATCGGCGGGAAAATCGTTAGGTGTATGGGCCCCTTTATCCATAGACCCCGCACAAACATGCAGATCTGCTGCCTCTGACTGAAGTCTGACTGGATTAGCTGCATGCTTGTTTCAGGTGTGTGATTCAGACACGACTGACTAGAAAGATGAGCAAGACTGCCAGGCAACTGGTATTATTTATAAGGACATAAATATGATAGTCTCTATATGTCCCTCACCTCGACTTCCCTTTAACCCATTATTATACTTCTTGCCTACAATTTAGTAATTTATAAATACAGAAGGTAAATTCCTACTCACAAGATGTTACTGTATATTTTTAATTATTTTTGCATAGTGGGCATCTCTACACCATTGAGCATTGTGTCCCTACCAAATCCCTTGATAGATTTTCCGCAGAGTACAGGTCTTTATAGATTGCCACTTGCGTCAGGATGCGCAGGGACTGAACCACAACATGCAAGAATTAATTTTCCTCTTGTCTGAAAAGCAGGAGACCCATCATTACTGACCACTGTAGCCTGTTCTAACAGCTAAAAGCCTATCCAGGGACACTTTTTACAGGCTTGTCTATGCTGGTCAGAATTGCACACACAGCTTTCCTGAAGGATCACAGTCTGCTCTGGGCAAAGTAATTACATCTGTACATAGTTCCTGTGAGATCACAAGAATTGCTGCTACTGGTTTACTAAAATGTAAGGTACATAGGGGACTCCTTATTGGGATATACGTAAAAATAAATAAACAAAATATGAGGATGGACAAGGACTGTTAAGGATTGTGTAAACAAGGGCATCCTTGTACCATAATCATAATGACTTTTTTAATGCTCCACTTCTGCCTCCCTGAAGAGGTATGGAAAGGGGAAATTCATCATGAGATGAATAGAACAACTCGGCTTTGAACTTACAGCCGCCACAGCGTTGGACCCTGCAAACATGACAATGCATCTGCCAAAATCAATGCATTATTATACCCAGCCCCCCCCCCTCCCCATCACAATACCCCTCTGAATACCTCCTCTTGCTCAGCTGAGATACAATGGCCTCGATTCACTAACCGGCGCTAAGCCGGTTAGGAGGCCTTAACAGTTAGTGGGCGCAAACCACAGCGTTAGGTGGTTTGCGCCCACAGAACCACTCACATCGCGCGCAGTGGGACAGTAATAGTGCATAGTGCGACGATGGCGCATCGGGTGCCCCCGAACCAGGGCCGCGCACTTTTACTGTCCCGCTGCACTGTGCGCGATGTGGGTGGTCTTGTGCACGATGTAGATTTGTGGGACTATTACTGCCCACAGAGCTACTTATGGGGCACTAAGCGGCTGTTCACTCCGGCGCTATCACTTAGCGCCGGTTAGTGAATCAAGCCCTATATGTGAAATGAAAATTTAGGAACTGCTGAAATACTTCAGTGGACAATATCTACAGAATGTATCGGTAATACAGACAATAATGCAGAGTGGAGTTGGTAAATAGACTACCAAGGGAGTGTTGTAGATGGGAAAACATAAAAACTAACAGTTTCCCAAACAAAAAAATTACCCCATGAGGGTTCAACAGTGTAATACTGGGAAGGAGGCGGCCCAAAGGATATGTAAAACAGTTTAAAAGACAAGAAAAACTTACACCGTGATGAGGACTGATATAAGATGCAAAAAATAATTTATTCAAGAACACTAAACAATGCATTTTGCAGGTATCCACCTGCTTCCTCGAGTCAATAAATCAGTGTCTCGAGGTAAGAGTGAATTGGCTCGCAGCAATTACCGTAGAGGGCCAAAGTGACCTCATTAGCACGCTGAGCCAACACACGTAGTGATCTGCTCCCCTTGTGTTGAGCATCTAGAACGCCAGAAGACACTGGCCATGGCTTTTTGGGTAGCGGAGGTTGATCGAGGTAAGATTATTTTATTTGCCTTTATGGGTGGCTGTACTCTGTGTCAGTAAAGTTCACATAATGCCCTCTAACTTTACATGTGGATGGGCCCCAAGTGATGCACAGTACTGAGACCATCTATTTCCATACAACATAGCTAGAATGTGTGAGAATCCAGCACAGAACAATTCTACAGGCATCAAACATGTTTACAGTGGTGGGCATGTGATGTTTTCCACCTGTTCCATATTGGTTCCCAGTCTATCACCGGATGTGTAAACACACCACAAGTGTCACGCCTGCCCCATGGGAGCTTGCTGAGCGGATTAGATTCTCAGGAACTGCTTGGAGCCATATGGACTATTCCTCCCTGTGGGATTTATGTTATACCCGCTATACCTTCATTTCAGCGGCAGTCTTCCTGCTCAGCATTGTGCTTTATTTACCATTCATTATGCATATTCTGTAATCAGTTCTCAGGCATAAGTATTATGTGCGGATGTATCACATTAAGGGAAATTGAAGTGAGAGGCTTCCATGGCAATTCTTCCATCCCTTAGCTAATTTCCCTGGCGCTCACTTAGACCTTAAAGTGAGAGGAATACAGAGGCTACCATGGCTTAACTTCTTTATTAATACATGGAACTTGCTTGGCTGTTGTGCTGATCTTTGGACTGCAGCAGTTTCTGATTCGCTAATCTGCATACTTCTTCAGGGTCACTGATTCAGAATCCCCAGCCTTATCAGGGTCACTGATTCAGACTCCCCACCCATATCAAGGTCACTGTTTCAGACTCCCCAGCCTCATCAGGGTCACTGATTCAGACTCCCTAGCCTTATCAGGGTCACTGATTCAGACTCCTCAGCCTTATCAGGGTCACTGATTCAGATTTCCCACCCATATCAGGGTCACTGTTTCAGACTCCCCACCCATATCAGGGTCACTGATTCAGACTCCCCAGCCTTATCAGGGTCACTGATTCAGACTCCCCAGCCTTATCAGGGTCACTGATTCAGACTCCCCAGCCTTATCAGGGTCACTGATTCAGACTCCCCAGCCTTATCAGGGTCACTGATTCAGACTCCCTAGCCTTATCAGGGTCACTGAATCAGACTCCCCAGCCTCATCAGGGTCACTGATTCAGACTCCCTAGCCTTATCAGGGTCACTGATTCAGACTCCCCAGCCTCATCAGGGTCACTGATTCAGACTCCCCAGCCTCATCAGGGTCACTGATTCAGACTGCCCAGCCTCATCAGGGTCACTGATTCAGACTCCCCAGCCTTATCAGGGTCACTGATTCAAACTCCTCAGCCTCATCAGGATCACTGATTCAGACTCCCCAGCCTCATCAGGGTCACTGATTCAGACTCCCTAGCCTTATCAGGGTCACTGATTCAGACTCCCCGGTCTTATCAGGGTCACTGATTCAGACTCCCTAGCCTTATTAGGGTCACTGATTCAGACTCTCAGCCTTATCAGGGTCACTGATTCAGACTCCCCAGCCTTATCAGGGTCACTGATTCAGACTCCCCACCCATATCAGGGTCACTGATTCAGACTCCCCAGCCTTATCAGGGTCACTGATTCAGACTCCCCACTCATATCACAGTTACTGATTCAAACTCACCCATAACAGAAGTGGCCACAACAACACCTGTTCTGGTGGGCCTTACCTGTGTGAGGAGGAGAAACTGTCGTACAGGAAATGCTTTTGTAAACAAAGAAAACCCTGAGAGTCCCATGTGAGCAGATGGACTAGTTAGTCAGTCCTGCCAAATTTTAACTGCTTACTTTTTTCACTGTATTGGCAGCAGTTGGGGCAGCAGAGGGGTATGCTGTCCATGTGTGTACTGTACTTATATGCAGAGGACACAGCAGGAAGCAATGCTAGTTGTAGACCCTCAGCTGCATTAGTCAAGGGAAATAATAACTATGATATCACTTTGTGTAGACAGGTTACTATTTGGGCTTCCATTGAACAATCACCACCTTTCCTGCTATATATGCTTGCTTGCAGTAGTACAGCCACACAGCACCTCCCCCCACCCTCATCTCTGCTGCTGCATTTCATTACTGATGATTGACAGCTAAACAGAGTGGGGATCATTTTAAATTACATGTAATAAAAATGTTATGTGCTGATGCCCCAATGTGCTTCCCATAGTGATGGGCTCATTGTACTGTATAATGGCCAGAGCATGCACATACTGTTTACAAGAGGCTTAATGCGAAGATCTGCCTGCAGAAATGAGGTAAGTTCTACATTTCATAGCTAATATTAGCAGGATATTTAGACCATGGATAATGGATGATGTTGTTTTCCAGCGGGAAACTCGGTCCCACATAGCTCAGATTCAGTCAATGCTGACATTTGTCCTCATTAGTAGATTCAATACATGTTAACAGCTCAATAAAAGATCAACAGACCACACAGTTCTTGGAAATGCAGTGCAGGAGACCTATGCGTCCCAGTAACATGACGGACTAGCAAAACGACCATGCTAAAGTTACCTGCAGAGCCCATTGTGGCCCAGATGTGCTGGAAGGTTCTATAGAAGCCCGTGTAACGTACCACCAGAGCCCATACAACTACACTTGGATAACGAAAAAAGTTCCAGTTCTGGTGAATTTTGCACAAATTATTAATTATTATCAATAATTATAGATAATTATGCATGCAAGTTTTGTAAATGACAAGTCTATAAAAATAAAAAAGGTAAAATACCAGCAATGTGTCTCTTTCTCAGAGACCTACAATTGCAAGTTCACTGCCAGTCAGTCTGAACCACTCCCCCTTTCCTCACATGGGAATGCGGGAGGATCCGGGGGTGTGAGTGAATGCTCCGCTAGCTGAAGCTATGCCTCCTCCTCGGATTAATGAGTACATGGCGTCTTGTCGCCAGTCAGTTCTGCGCAGGGAGTGCTGAATGAAGGTGGTCTTACTTCTTATAGTGACTTATATAATTATCATTGTAGCCACAGGGTCTTAGTGACACTCGTTATGGGCAAGAGGTGGAGGAAGAGAGCAGCTTGTTGTGGAGGAAAGGGGAGTCAAGGTAGCTGCATTTGTCATATGACCCCTGGACCAATGCACAGATTAGTGATGCTGCAAGGAATCCCTAGACTCAGACTTAAAATAATTTTAATGCATTTGCTAATTTGATAATATATTGTAATGCTTAAACAATTAATTGCTAGGCTTTTAATTATTTAAACTGCACAAAATCAATTTACTTATACTTAAGTGTGTTGAAAATGGCTTCCTATAAGTCCGTTGTCAATTATGTAATCTACTTGCTCTATTGGCTTTTGGCCTGTTTTAAAATACAATATTTTAATTCCTTTTGTTTACAGTATAAATTACACCCTATCTTGTATTTTTTTTGTGCTGAAGTGCCGATAATGCTCTGCGCAGGGGTTATAGGATGATAAGGAACGCACGGTGACAATTCACAACATGAATCAGTGAGGATTTGGACCTCCCCAATGACTTGGACCATCCCAATGACTGTTTCTAAGCACGGTAGTAGTATGGTAGCCTGCTGACCACCTGACATCTAACTGCTGAACAGCAACCAGTACGTTCAACTGCCATCTTCATGCAGCTTCCCTGCATCAGTGTTTTACTACAGCTAACATCTAGAAATATGCCTGAAGAAGGGGACTAGATCCCAGAAAGCTTGCATTATTTAACTTTAGCAGTTAGCCATTAAAAGGTATTACTTTTACAAGACTTTGTTTTTTTCTACCTACATATATTGTTTGGCTAACACGGTACAGAAACATTTTTACTACTAAGCACGGTAGTAAAACTGTCATCTGCTTTCCTGAAGACATACAGAAACATCGTAGCTGAAGGACTTCTCCCCAGATTCAGACAGGCACAGCAGAGACTGCTGTGCCTGCCCGAAACTGGAGAGGGGTCCTTCAGCTGCAATGCTGTTTCTGCAGATTAGTGATGGGTCGTTCGCGAACGACAAGAGCCGGTTCTCAGTTTTCAAAGAGCCGAAGCCTCAGCCGCCCCACACAGCTCTGCTTTGCTGTGTAATAAAGGGCGCTGAGGCATGCTGGGAGATGTAGTCCTCCTCTTGCAGCTTGTAGGAGTGTATGGGGCGGAGCAGAGCAGTAGCAGGAGGGATTGCCCCAGTCAGCGAAGCAGTCTGGCGTTGTCATGGAGACGGGGGCAGGGCTTTTACTCCGATTCTGAGTGGTGTCTAGTGATATTTAATGAAGAGCCGATTCAGAGCCGGCTCTTTAATGGGAGCCGATTCAGAAGAGCCGATTCTCCGAGAAGAGCCGGAATTACCATCACTACTGCAGATGACAGTTACTACTGTGCTTGTGGGAGCTGTATATGTTGTTGGGATGGTCCAACAACTATCAGCTCAATGAGAGGGGAATCTTTTCTTGCATCGAAAGGATAGAAAAGACACAGAACATTTATATTGTGCTTTTTCCCTGGCAGACTCAAGCGCCAGAGCTGCAGTCATATTTGTACCCTGCAATATCTGCTCATCCCCCGCGCGCGTATAACAACAGAACACATTGGTAGACTACAGGCTAAAAATGTGTCTGTACAGGCTTCGCCCTACAAATGTCGCCCAAGCGATCAGGTCTTGATCCCCTCCAGGAAACTTGCCTCATCTTGAAAAAAAAACTGTAATGTTCTGTTTCTGCTGTGCAAAGATGTAGATCACGGTTGTGATTTCCTGAAAGAAAGTGCTAAAGAGGGAGTGAGGGGATACTGTGATCATATGACTGGGACCACTGAGAAACCCCACTGGCCCCTGGTGAGAAACTGTTTTCTACAAGAGGTGACTAAGATGCTTCTACATGCTCTAATCATGTCACATCTTGATAACTTATACCCTATTCTCTGGTCTGAACTCTCCCGCTCATCTCATCCACCTCTCCTCCCGCTCCTTTGATGCTGCCCCTCTCTGCCAATCCCTCCATTGGCGACCAATCACCTAAATGATCCAGTTCAATCTCCTCACACTATCATACAAAGCTCTACATAGGTTACCCCTATACATTTCCATATTCATCTCCAGATATCATCTATCCTGGAACCTTCGCTCCTCCAATGAGACTTCTTGTTATCCAGCTCGGTCACCCCCTCTCGCTCTCGCATTCAGGACTTCTCATGAGCATCACTTCTCCTTTGGAACTCCACAACCTATACGTCATGCTATGAGCCTGAAAATTTTCAAACGTACCCTCGAGACTCACTTATTCAGGCAAGCATATAATTTACTGTAGCTAGAATTTAAAGAGGAACTCCAGTGAAAATAATGTAATAAAAAATTGCTTAATTTTTACAATAATTATGTATGAATAATTTAGTCAGTGTTTGCCCATTGTAAAATCTTTTAAATCCCTTATTTACATTCTGACATTTATTACATGGTGACATTTTTACTGTTGGCAGGTGATTTAGCTGCTGCATGCTTTTTTTAGCAGTTGGAAACAGCTGTAAACAGCTATTTCCCACAATGCAACAAGGTTCACAGACAGGAAACTGCCAGGAGTACCGCCGTCCTCAGAGTTTCTTGTGGGAGAAGTTTCACCACAATATCAGTCATACAGCGCCCCCAGATGGTCTGTTTGTGAAAAGGAATAGATTTCTCATGTAAAAGGGGATATCAGCTACTGATTGGGATAAAGTTCAATTCTTGGTCGGAGTTTCTCTTTAAAGCTCACTGCCTCATCTGCTAACCCCTTTGTCTTCTCCCTCAGTGTCTCAACTCCACTACCCTCTAGATTGCAAGCTTGTAGGGCAGGGACCTCCCCCTTTGGTTTGCTGTTTCTGTGCAATTTAGCAAATGAACATCTTTCAGTATTGTTGATGAAACTACACATCCAATTGTAAGTATCGGTATGTCACTGGTTGTACTGATGGTACAGTATGTTGAATTGCTCATGTATCTATGCTCCCCATTTTTGTATGTTTGGCATGTTCTATAAATAAAAAATGGTAATAATAATAATACAAATCCCCCTGTGTGTTTTAGCTACATGAACAGGATAGGAAGATAGTTAAACAGATTGCATAAATAGCGCGCTTCAATTTAGATTCATCAACAATTAGTTGTGTGACAGTACGTGCAACGTAACTGTGCTGGTAATCAGGGTGGAACAATACATCATTAATCAGCATTTTTAAATGCCTTCTTTTCTTTCCCTAAAGTCATTTCCTTTTCAGAACACTATAATGGCTGCTGATTCAGCCTCCTCCCTGAGCTAAAGCTGTGCGCAGATACCAGGCGATAATCGTCTGTGCTACTACTGTCTTCAGTCTGCCCAGTGTTTTCCTATAGCTATGCAGTCCCGGTTCATCCAGCTGGCATATACTGTACTAGCAAGATGGGATTGGGGTAGGAAGAACAGGTCCTCACCTGGGGAATACAAGAAATGACACAGAAAATGTATATTTCTCACCTGGCAGACTCAAAGCACCAGAGCTGCAGCCACTAGAGAGTGAAGGACAGGGTTTAAAATTATAGGTGGTAACAGTGTTAGTAGAGTGTTGTACCAGTGTTACGGAGTCTTGCCAGAAGTTTCTTCACTGAATAGGTGCTGGCTTATTGAACAGGAAGGGCCGAGATTTGAACGCAGAGCCCTTAACCAGTACACTATCCAGCCACTAATACAACAGGAATCGGCCAAAAAGATCCAGAATGGCTGATTATTTAAAGCAGCAGTTGGCTACTCAGGACAAAAAACACCTGAACAGACATCAGATTGTCACTGGATTGTAACTGCCATTGAATGATAAACAATCAGTTTGGGCGATAGTAATCTAAGTTACAATACAAATTTAAAGAAAACCTGAACTGAACATTAAAAGTCAAAATAAACATACACAAGTCATACTTACCTCCTGTGTAGTCTACTACTCAATCTATTTTTCCTCTCCTGCATCCCATTTGTCCACTGTGATCAATGGAATTCTCCGTCCTCCATTTTGAAAATGGCTATTACCCCAAAGCAGCTTCCTGGTCAGCACACTGTTAAACTGTAACATCGCCTACTTGAGCCATAGGGAAACATGGACACATCAGTTCTCCTCTCAGCTGTAACTGACAGCAACTGATATATAACTGACAGCAACTGATATATTTCAGTTCTGACAAAATGTTGTCAGAACTGGAAGGGATCACTGTAAGAAGAAAATGGTGAGATTCTGAGAGGAACTGATGGCAAGGTAACTATGTAATGTTCATTTGAAGTTACCTCATGTGTTTATTTTAAATAATTTTACTCAGTACAGGTTCTCTTTAAAGAGAATCTGTATTGTTAAAATCGCACAAAAGTAAACATACCAGTGCGTTAGGGGACATCTCCTATTACCCTCTGTCACAATTTCGCAGCTCCCCGCCGCATTAAAAGTGGTTAAAAACAGTTTTAAAAAGTTTGTTTATAAACAAACAAAATGGCCACCAAAACAGGAAGTAGGTTGATGTACAGCATGTCCACACATAGAAAATACATCCATACACAAGCAGGCTGTATACAGCCTTCCTTTTGAATCTCAAGAGATCATTTGTGTGTTTCTTTCCCCCTGCATCTCTCATGCACTGAAGTTTCAGGCTGCTCTTTTCTTCCTGCAAACAGCTTTGCCCTTGTCTGAATTTCCTCAGTATGTGAAAGCCCAGCCAGCTCAGAGGACGATTTATCCAGCTTGTAAAAGATAAGAGAGAAGAGAGAAGCTGCCCTAATCTAAATAATACACAGGCAGTGTGCAGAGAGGGGCCGGGAAGGGGGAGTTCATAGCAGAACCACAACACTGAAGAACTTGGCAGCCTTCCAGACACAGGCCGACAAGTCTGACAGGGGAAAGATACATTGATTTATTACAGAGACTGTGATAGCAGAAAGTGCTGCAGTTAGCCAGAACACATTAGAATAGCTTTTGGAACTTGTAGGATGATAAAAAACAGGATGCAATTTTTGTTACGGGGTCTCTTTAAGTTAGCCAAATATGCTAGTATTTCCTGCTTGACACAATTTAGAATTCTTTTTTTAGTGAATGATAACACACAGATATGGTCATGAATAAGTACTTTACAGTGGTTTACTAGGCTGATTCTAGGCATAGGCCACCTAAACATATGCATTGAGTATCACCCAGTGGACAAAGCATGCATTGCACCCATTCATTGAGCAGTTGCTGCTGCCCATAAAGGATCCGAGCAGTAGGCAGCTGTGGTGAGGTGAATAGGACATTTAACTGTGTATGTGCTGGTGCTGTGCATGCATGTATGTCTGTGATGCATGAATGTGTCAGCGTGTTTACGTATGTATGTACCGTACATGGGCATATGTGTGTACATATGTATGTATGTGTATATATATATATATATATATATATATATATATATACATATATATATATATATATATATATATGTTTATATTTATGTGAGTACGCTGTGGCTCCCCCTTATGGTTTTTTTTTTGGTAATCTGGGGTGGGTTGGGACAGAGGAAATGGCAGGTGGGCCTCTTGACAGTCACTGGGCACCGGGCACCTGCCTAGAGTACATTGTGGACAACCTGCTCTGCTAAAATTATTAGAAATGGCCATATATCTCCCCTTGATTCCTCAGCAGCAGCAGTATAGCTGACACCAGTGCAACAATGTCACATATCTCCAACCCGAAGTACTGCTTCCCCAAATACTGCGGCCCCAGCAGAATGCTGATGGTACCTGTTACTGATTACCACTCTGCATGCCTTACATAGTGGTGATCATTAATAATATTGTCTCGTACTTTCTTGATCAGAGCAGAATCAGATGTGTCTGTCCTGCTTCAAGTTTAGGGCAGATCTTTTCCTCAAGACTACATAAACATGGGAGACAGAGAGAGTGACGCATGTAATGCAGGTCTGAGTAGGGCAGCAGGCAGGACTGCTACTAAAGATTACCAATATGTGGTGGTAGGTCCTTAGCCCTGTTGGGTCCTCCTGGACAAGGTTGTGATATAACTGACCCTTGTTCCTAAATTATCGTTACTTTTAAAACCTTAGTAATAATGGCCACAATTTAATTAATTTTTCTCCTCAGTTATTCCCAGGAGATACATTTTCATCTTATCCACAAAATATTTTTTATTTAGCACCTGAAAAAGAACTAAAGATGTAAAAATAAGTACGGTAATATCAATTTTAATTTTAAGAACTTTCTTGTTCGCTGGGGGCTTAAAAGATGTTGCACTGATAAGGTGTGAAAACATCTTGGGCCATATGCAATTCACTTATTCCCCTGAGTTTTCTCCTAGGAGATCATTTTTCATCTTCAATTTAAAATAACTTTATAGTAATATGCAATGGAAAAAGTACCATAAAATAGGTGAAAAAGTACTGTCAAAATTATTTTGGGTAATTGTTTGCTTGCTGGTGGTTTAAAATGCATTTTATTCACAAGTTGAGAAAATATCACCTGGGAGAAAACTCAGGAGGAAAAGTGAATTGCATTTGACCCCTTATGTGAAAAAACGTAGGAAAAAAAAAGTTATTTGAAATGGGACCCATAGGAGTTACCCCCCCCCCCCCCAAACAATGACAACAACAACAAAACATTTGTAAAGCACTTTTCTCCTCTACGACCCAAAATAAACACTTATGTAATGGCAGTAGGCATAGTCCAATGTGGCCAGAACACTGTTGTAATTTCAGTGCTACTTATTAGTAAGTGGGCAATGTGCACCAAACATGGATGCTCTAACAGCAGATTAGGTGCAAATTAGATGTTAGTGTGTAAGAATGATCAGTAGTTCCAGGGTTTTAGGCTGTCGAAGTGATATGAAAATGTCCAGTTTTACCATAAAGGTAGTGGTGGTGGTGTGTTTGTTTCTACTCATAGAACTCTATGAACAAGCAGACATCTGTCATGTAACTGAAATGTTCAGCTGCCGTTTGATTGTAACAGGGCAGTTATTGGAATCTGGAAGGTTGATTGGCCAAGATAAAATATTATTTTAACCTCCTATTTACCTTTGCTGATTACTAAGCAGGGGTAAGCAGGTACAGCAAGTTACGAGGAATGTCCAGAAAGTAGCAGTCACGTGCTTTTATCTGCCACACAAGCTATTCTTTCAGTGTAATGTAGCTTGCATCTCTTAGGTTAATCTCTTCTCTCCCTGCACCTCTTGTCACATGCCTGCAGAATGCTAGTAACTGTTTGTTCAGCAGCGTTAAAGGGGAACTTCAGCCTAAACAAACATACTGTTATTAAGTTACATTAGTTATGTTAATTAGAATAGATAGGTAATATAATCTCTTACCCACCCTGTTTTAAAAGAATAGGCAAATGTTTGTGATTCATGGGGGCTACCATCTTTGTCATGGGGGCAGCCATCTTTTTGGTTGAAAGGAGGAGCAGGAGACACAGTTCCAACTGTCCTGTGTCCTGATAACCCCTTCCAGCTGCACACACTAGGCTTCATATGTCAAATTCAAAATGTAAAAAAAACTGCCCGGGCAGTTTTCTTCTGTGCAGCTAAAAATGAGGCTTGTATAAGAGAAACAAAGTTCTGATGCTGTGAAACTGTTAAAGAAACACCAGGACTTTTCAGTGCTGCTGAGTCGATTTTTAGTCTGGAGGTTCACTTTAACATTACGTTGCCTATAAACCCATCCCCCCCTCATACCTCCAACCCATAAGTGAGGAGTGTGATGCCACAACCACAAAGGGATTGAAAAATTTGTTAAACAATATGATCAATGCTTAAATAAAGAAAGTAAGAATGTGGAGAAATAATCAGGCGTTACAGTGTGTCTAAAATAGTCCCACTGTGCATTGCCCATTCACCTCTTCTGTGCATTGCCGATTCACCTTATAAAGTGAGTAACATACCGGTATGTAAAGCATTACTTTTATCTTATGTTCAAAAAAATTCCTGTATGGGATGGTACGTACATACAGTTTGTTTGCACAGGCATCCCACGTCTGAAAACAGATGAAAAGTGATTATCTGCAGGGTATTTAAACCACTGATTGCTTTGTCCTAAGGCACTGCAGGGAGTCTCCTTTCTCTTATGCTTCTTTACCCCCCTGTCAGGACTTGTCCGCATACAGTTGGTTGATTCGATTATAAAGCATACCTTATATACTCGCATATAAGCCTATTTTTAGGCACAAAAAAATGAGCTGAAAAGTTACCCCCTTGGCTTATATTCGAGTCAGTGGAGCAGAATAGATAATGGAGGAGGTTTTGTTACTGGCAGAGAAGCGTAAGGGTCATGCACTAGTGATCCCGCTCTTGCCAGCTGGCTCCTTGCTGTGTCTGTGCTCCCCATCCCCTGCAACATGGTGTGCAGAGTGCACTGCTCATGACTACCTGTGTCCCCTGGCTTGTGGAGCGCAACGCAAAAGCAACATGTCAGTGGTGCAATGATCAGGGATTTTTTCTGTGTGTCAATCGCTGTATCTCATATCTATGACGCCATCTAGTGGTGTCTTGAGATACAGCTGTATCATCCTTGGGGAACATCTGGCTATGGGGAGGGGTGCTGACTTGTGCTGGGGGAACACTGGCTACTGTGGAGGGGGCTATATTGGGGAGGGGGCTTAAAAGCGAGTCAATCAATTTTTCCTGGTTTCTGAGGGAAAAGTGGGTACCTTGGCTTACATGTGGGTCGGCTTATATGCAAGTATATACAGTATTTTTGGCTTTCAAAAGTGCTGTGCCTGTACAAGCCTTGAAGTGAACCTGAGGTCCCCCCCCCCAAAAGTTAGATACTTACCTAGGTTGAGGGTACCCTCTGGATAATCCAGAGGCTTACCCTCTACTCCTGGTCCCCACCATGGCCATGCATGGACCCTCTTAACATATCCGACAATAGCAACAGAGGTGGAACACCATGCAAATGGAAAGGAAATGGTGGAATAAGCAGGGGACTGCAGTCATAGTTACCTGAACCATGCAGCCTCTCTCTGTCTCTGAGATACCAGTCATATACCACATCCTGGCGGGATACCACATCCCGCCCCCACACATCTCATCCACATCAATTCCCATAGCTCCCAACTGTCCCTCTTTTGGAGGGACAGTCCTTCTTTGGGAACTCAATGCCTCTGTCCCTCTTTCATCCCAATTTGTCCCTCTTTCAGGACTTATATTCTAATTTAAGTAAAAAATATGCATTTTCCTACTGGAAAATGTGTTTACTTAACTCTAAACTTTATTCCCATTGTTTAAATAATTTATTTCTTATTTTTAAATGTTAAAATGGAGGAAAATGAACCAGAATAGAAAGTACCAATTTGGTTTGAATTAAAAAACAACATTTTTCTTATGAAATCACTATATTATGTGTGACTAGGGGTGTGTTGGGGGCGTCTAGGGGTGTGGCATGGTCATGGCTTAAGTATCCCTCTTCCTGATCTCAAAAAGTTGGGAGGTATGAGTTCCCATTAAAGGATACCCAAACTGACATGTGACATGATGAGATAGACATGGGTATGTACAGTGCCTAGCACACAAATAACTATGCTGTGTTCCTTTTTTTCTTTCTCTGTCTGAAAGAGTTAAATATCAGGTATGTAAGTGGCTGACTCAGTCCTGACTCAGACAGGAAGTGACTACGGTATGACCCTCACTGATAATAAATTCAAAATATAAAACACTTTACTAGCAGAAAATGGCTTCTGAGAGCAAGAAAGAGATAAAAAGCGGAATTTCTTAGTCTCTTTCTTGAGTCAGGACTGAGTCAGCCACTTACATACCTGATAAATTTAACTTTTTCAGGCAGAGAAAGAAAAAAAGGAACACAGCATAGTTATTTGTGTGCTAGGCACTGTACATACCCATGTTTTACTTATCATGTCACATGTCACTTCGTGTATCCTTTAACACACAGTGGGATCTGCCACAGAAAGGGAGTGGGCCCGGAGCGGTCAGATGGGAGAGACTAGCTGCTACTATCTCACAGCTTCGCTCTTACTGCTTCTTGCGCTGTTATGATGTGATAGGGGGAGGAGTTTGGACAGCTTTTTCACCAGTAAACCTGCACTCTTTTCACAAGAAATGAAGCCAACTGGGCATTATCAAATGCAGTTATTGCAGAGACTATATGTGTGTATGTGTGTATATATATATATATATATATATATATATATATATATATATATATATATACACACACGCACAAATCACAAAACTTTGCATTGCTAATTAATGCCTCCTTACTATCACATGCATTAAAAAAAACGGGGTTCTAAACTAGAGATTGAAGCAAACCTGAGACAAAAATAGCACAATGATTTATACTTACCTGGGG
The DNA here is from genome assembly GCF_040937935.1 of Hyperolius riggenbachi. Taxonomy (NCBI): domain Eukaryota; kingdom Metazoa; phylum Chordata; class Amphibia; order Anura; family Hyperoliidae; genus Hyperolius; species Hyperolius riggenbachi. Next base: position 92,893,480 of record NC_090657.1, read on the forward strand.
CTTCCTCCAGCCCCCTGTAATCCGTAGGCTCCCTCCATGTCCATCCGGTCCCCTCCGTTCTGCCACTGTGAAGTTCACAATTCAGCGGGTTACAGGTCCTGGTTGCATGCACCACCCAATCGCATTTCCGTGCCCGGGAGTGTTGTGTGTAAGTGCGGTTACAATCTTAATGAAATGTGCATGGACAGAATGCTCCCGACCACAGGAGCACGATTGGAAGGGGGGAGGGGGGGGTGCACGCAGCCAGGATGCACTGCACATGCACAGTAGTCCCCAACTGGTTCAGTTAGGGATTTTAACAGGGCTGACAGCAACAGCAACACAAATGAGGGGGCTGGAGGAATCCCCAGGTAAGTGTAAATTCTTTTGCTTTCATTGTCTTACACTTTAAAGTTGGACATCATGCTAAGGAAAGGGGTAATTTTAAACACAAGGAAGGCCCCTCTGCACCGCTTTAGTAGATAAATCTAAATGGCAGGTGAAAGAAAAATAACACTGCATTTTAAACTATGAAACAGAGCAGCGCTAATGACCTATTGAACTTCCCTGCAGTAAAATCTTATCTGAAGTTGTCTTTCACTGAATCTTTGATGTATAAATGCTTCAGAAAATAGCACTGCTCTCTGACTAAATTAGTCAGAGAGCTCAGAGCAGCTCTTTTCCATAGACAAGTGAAGTTTCTTAACTCTTCCTGTACTGGAAACAATAGGAGACTCCTACAAATCATATCATAAGTTTATTTTCACTTCAGATTCTCTTTAAGAATTACAACCAATCCACTAATGTAAATCCAGAAGATCCGCACGCTCACATGTAGACCAAGTCTGCTTTTTATTCAATAGACGTGACAATTCCATTCCATAACCTTTTTTTTTTTTTTTTTTGCCGATCTTCTGGATTTAGTTGGCTGTTGTTTTGGTCCTGCACCTCTATAGTGGTGTGCGATTCTTCCTCGGATTACTGAGTTATGGAATGGATTTGTGTCACGTCTATTGAATAAAAAGCAGACTTGGTCTACATGTGAGTGTGCGGATCTTCTGGATTTACTATTGCCTGTTGTTTTGGTCCTGCAGTGGTGTGCGATTCTTCCTCGGTTTACCAATCCACTAATGCAAGCTATACCCACTAGACTGGCTGCTGAAAAATAAACAGGCATTTTGTAGGGCAAGAAACTGTGCTTATTAACACACAAGATAAGGAGGGAGCTGTAGGACAAGTCCCACCTGTAGGTCTGAGAACATGCCTTGTACAATAAAGCGAATCCCAAACCTCCAAGTATTAACAGCAAATGTTTCTTTTCCTTTCTCTGCAGTCTCCCCCAAGATGTCCTCCTCACACCACAGGATTTGCCCTTTCTCTGACAGATGAAATCGTTCCCTTGATATATTAGCAGCTCAGAGAGCTTTTTCCAGCTGAGCGTCCTCCACTGGTGCTTCATTACTGGGGGTTCAGCACCTCGGACAGCTACACAGAGAAAAGAGAGACGGACGGAGGCTGGGACAGCTCCTGACTGGCAGCCAGGGAAGATAATGGCCAAGAGGGAGAAAGCAGGGATGGATGAAGACATCTCCTGAAAGACTGTTTGCCATGCAGGAAGACAGACATCCCGAGTGCTGGCCAGGCTTCCTCTTTGTCTTACACACATCTGCACAGAGGTGGGCAGCTCCTGACAGATAGACATATAGAGAGGCATGAGTGATTGAAACATGCTCGGTGCAGACAGAGACATGACAGTTAGGAGTCAAATGGGATATTAAAATGGGAAAATGAGGTACTCCAGACAGTTTAACAAGTTGCAATGTAAAAAAAAGAGAGTCCCTAATTGCTGTCATTGGGAAGCTGACCATGGCTAATAGTATCAGTTCTGTCCAAATAATTAAAGTGCTTAAAGAGACTCTGAAGCGAGAATAAATCTTGCTTCAGAGCTCATAGTTAGCAGGGGCATGTGTGCTAAAACGCCGCTATCGTGCGGCTAAACGGGGGTCCCTTCACCCCCAAACCCACCCCTGCAAACCTTGGTCGTAGATTTAGTCGTGATTTATTTCTTCCTGGAGGCAGGGCTAACGGCTGCAGCCCTGCCTCCAGTCATGTATATCAGCGGCGCATCGCCGCCTCTCCCCCGCCCCTCTCAGTGAAGGAAGACTGAGCGGGGCGGGGAGAGGCGGAGATACGCACTGACAGACGCGCGTGGGGCAGGGCTGCGGCGGTTAGCCCTGCCCCAATGCGGAAGCGCTCCCGGCTGTACGGAGGGGATTTGGGGGATCAGGGACCCCCGATAAGCCGCGGGATAGCAGCGTTTTAGCAGGGGCACACGTGCCCCTGCTAACTATGAGGTCTGAAGCGAGATTTATTCTCGCTTCAGACTCTCTTTAAGGCAAATTATTAAATAAAACTAAACTTGGGTCATATTGAAATGAACAGCATAGCTGCTAAGCTTATTTTTAAACCATAGGAGTCATTTCTTGAATCCTAAAGGGTCAACTTTTGTTGTGTAGAGCAGTGTTTCTCAACATTTTTTTTTTTTTTTGGTACTTAAAATGTTTTATTGAGGAAGTTGTGATACAGGAGAATACAGTAAGAGCGTACATATACTCAAGACATGAAAAAAGTCCAAAGTAAAATTGTCCTCAACAAAGTTTTTCTTCTTTTGGAAGAATAAAATTAGATGGTAAGCAATGGTATACATATACACATAAGTACCGTTAACATGTTGTAACATAAACCTTAACACTACACTAATTCTGTTGGATAAGTAGCTATTTCACACAGGCATTATCAGGCGTTTCCCCTCCCCTCTCCCCTCCTCGGCCCCCCAAAAAACTCTCCCCCTGTCCCATCCATGCTCGTCTAGTCAGCCGGATCTTTCCAAGAAGGGGTAAAGTCGGCTCAAGTGATTGCTTCTGCCATAACAATATTGATATCCCAGAAATCCCACACCTTCTCAAAAGCGGGCATTGTGTTATTTTTAGTTGCTGTTAGGTAGTCCATATTCCTAAGAAACTCAATCTTGGATCGAACGCTGTCTAATGTCGGAGAGGCTGTAGACCTCCAAAGAGCGGCTATAGTTAACCTTGCCGCCACCAAAATAATGTTAGCCATTTTCTGCGTGGATATCCGAGTATTTGGGATAGGGAGGCCCAACAGTAAAGTCCAGGGATCATATGGAATCTCTTTGCGAATGGTTTGGCTCACTAGTTTATGGACTGAAAGCCAAAAGTTCTCAATTCTAGGACAGAACCAAAATATATGCTCTATTGAGCCCTTATGACCACAGCCTCTCCAACATCTATCTGACACAGTTGGGAAGATACCATGGAGAAGCTCCGGGGTGCGGTACCACCGAAACATACGTTTATATATGTTTTCTTTCACTATCACACATATGGACGTTCGACGGGCATTGTCCCAGATCTGCCTGTCCGTAGGTCTGGATAAATGTTCAAAAAACGTTGGAGGGGAAAATGTTAAGGTGTGAGAGAGAATTAGGGCATAATGCCTAATTTATAAATAATCAAACAGTTTATCCCCTGGTATCTTATAGCGATCTTGGAGGGCCTCAAATGAGAGAAATTTATAAGAGGGAGGGGGGCATGTATCTAAGAGGTAATCCACCCCCAGATTGCTCCAATAGGTCCGGAATGTATTAGAAAGGGATCTAGCAAAAGATGGGGAGCCTATCACTGGGGTTAGTAAAGAAGGTCTTGATGACCAATTTACGTCTGGCATATGCAGCTGCCATAGTTTAATGGTGAATTTTACCGATGATAAAAAGGTACGGAAAGAGGGATTTGTCTGATGTGGGTGTCTCCATATAAAAGCTAAGGGGGAGTAAGGGTGCATAGCTTCTTTTTCTAGGGAAACCCATCTCGCATGCGGAGGTCGTTTAGTCCATTCTACAATTTGTCTGAAGTGGGACGCTAAATAATATGCCTTCAGATCGGGTACCCCTAATCCTCCCCTTTCTCTGTCTGCCATCATTACCTTACGAGATATTCTAGCCTTTTTATTCCTCCAAATAAAGCGAAAAAAATCAGTTTGTAGGAGTCAGAGGAACGTTAGAGGGACCCTTACTGGCAGGGTCTGGAATAAATATAGAAGTTTTGGTAAAGAATTCATTTTTAGGGCATAGATACGTCCTCTCCATGATATAGGATACTGCACCCATTTTTGAAGGTCAGCTTTTATTCTTTTAAGATGGGGGGTAAAATTAAGTTCAAATAATTTATCATATGAAGAGGCGATATGAATCCCTAAGGATTTGATGCTCCTAGACTGCCACTTGCATGGAAAATTTGACTTAAGCAACTCGACTGACTCCTGTGGAATATTCAGTGGGAGAGCTTCCATCTTGTCTGTATTTACTTTGAAACCAGAAATCTGTTCGAAATGGGACAAGACCTTTAATAAGTTTGGCAGAGATATATGGGGTTGGGTTAATGTGAGCAATACATCGTCTGCAAATAGCGACAATTTGTACTCTGAGTTTCCTACCCTAATTCCCCGTATATCCGGATTAGATCGTATGGCCTGAGCCAGGGGTTCCATGCTTAAAGAGAATCTGTACTCTGAAATTCTTACAATAAAAAGCATACCATTCTATTCATTATGTGCTCCTGGTCCCCTCTGTGCTGTTTCTGCCATTCTCTGCTGCAAACCTGGCTTGTAATTGCCAGTTTTAGGCAGTGTTTACAAACAAACTAACCAGCTTCTAATAGGCTCAGCTAAGCAGAGTGTGTTAGTCACACAGAGCCTGCAGGGGGTGTGTACAGCTTCTAGCTAATCACAAGCAGCCCTGCACATTCCAGTCTGACTGCCTCAGCCTGACTGTGCCGACTATAGAGAGAAGATTAGATCATATAACAGAGATAACACAGCTACTGTGCAATTAGGAAAAGCTGCAGTAAGCCAGACCACATTAGAAAAGGCATAGGAACTTATAGCATAGAAGAAATAAAGATAAACAATTTGTTACAGAGTCTCTTTAAAGCAAATAAAAGCAGGGAAAGCGGACAGTTTCTCAACATTTTATTGGTATATCCCCCGTTTAAAGAGACACTGAAGCGAAAAAAAAATGATGATATTATGATTTGTATGTGTAGTACAGCTAAGAAATAAAACATTAAGATCAGATACATCAGTCTAATTGTTTCCAGTACAGGAAGAGTTGAGAAACTCCAGTTGTTATCTCTATGCAAACAAGCCATTAAGCTCTCCGACTAAGTTAGTCGTAGAGAGGGCTGTTATCTGACTTTTATTATCTCAACTGTTCCTGGACTATTTACTTTTCCTCTGCCAGAGGAGATGTCATTACTTCACAGACTGCTCTGACAGAATCATTTTGAATGCTGAGTGTTGTGTAATCTGCACATATTATAGAATAATGCAATGTTAGAAAAAACACTATATACCTGAAAATAAAAGTATGAGAATATTTTCTTTGCTGCTAATCTTCTAGTAATTATTCATAGTACACAACCAATTCATTATATCATATATTTTTTTTCGCTTCAGTGTCTCTTTAAAACCCTGTCCTCACCAAGTACCCCCTAGCATAGTAAACATTATCACAAGTACCCCTTTGCAAATATATATTTAATCATAGTACATGATAATTGGCTCTAAACAATGTCCAAGCATTTACTATTGCTTTTAATTAGCTTTTAGGTTTTACCCCTTGAGCACCAGAGCAATTTTCACCTTTCAGCGCTCCTTTCATTCATCTATAAATTACCAAGGGGTGAGCAGCACAAACCAAATTTTTTTATGCAATTCTATGCAAAGCATGCACGCAGCGCTGGAGGTCCCCAGACTCCATAAGAAATATATAAGTACAGAGGGGCTGCAGCACACAACAGGAAAACAGTGACAGGGGCTCTTGGTTACGCTTTAACGCGCTTAAGCTCACCAACTGCGCCAAAGTGTCCCCAATCTGGTGAGTCCTACTCTACCATGCAAAATGCCAGTTTTTATAAGCAGTCTAGTGGGAACTAAACCAAAAACCCTAAAATGTCAACTAGATGGGAAAAAAGGAAATTAAAAACACCTCACCCTTCACCTAGCTACCAAACGAACTCTCTTAACATGTGCAAAGCACTCATTTATATACTTAACTGTGCTAGAGCTGTCACTGTTTTCCTGTTGTGTGCTGCAGCCCCTCTGTACTTATATATTTCTTATGGAGTCTGGGGACCTCCAGCGCTGCGTGCATGCTTTGCATAGAATTGCATAAAAAAATTTGGTTTGTGCTGCTCACCCCTTGGTAATTTATTTATAATTTTCCCCTGTGAGCCTGCATGACCACGCCCACCTCTAGCACAGTTAAGTATATAAATGAGTGCTTTGCACATGTTAAGAGAGTTCGTTTGGTAGCTAGGTGAAGGGTGAGGTGTTTTTAATTTCCTTTTTTCCCATCTAGTTGACATTTTAGGGTTTTTGGTTTAGTTCCCACTAGACTGCTTATAAAAACTGGCATTTTGCATGGTAGAGTAGGACTCACCAGATCTACCAAAACTGGCATTTTGCATGGTAGAGTAGGACTCACCAGATTGGGGACACTTTGGCGCAGTTGGTGAGCTTAAGCGCGTTAAAGCGTAACCAAGAGCCCCTGTCACTGTTTTCCTGTTGTGTGCTGCAGCCCCTCTGTACTTATATATTTCTTATGGAGTCTGGGGACCTCCAGCGCTGCGTGCATGCTTTGCATAGAATTGCATAAAAAAATTTGGTTTGTGCTGCTCACCCCTTGGTAATTTATTTATAATTTTCCCCTGTGAGCCTGCATGACCACGCCCACCTCTAGCACAGTTAAGTATATAAATGAGTGCTTTGCACATGTTAAGAGAGTTCGTTTGGTAGCTAGGTGAAGGGTGAGGTGTTTTTAATTTCCTTTTTTCCCATCTAGTTGACATTTTAGGGTTTTTGGTTTAGTTCCCACTAGACTGCTTATAAAAACTGGCATTTTGCATGGTAGAGTAGGACTCACCAGATTGGGGACACTTTGGCGCAGTTGGTGAGCTTAAGCGCGTTAAAGCGTAACCAAGAGCCCCTGTCACTGTTTTCCTGTTGTGTGCTGCAGCCCCTCTGTACTTATATATTTCTTATGGAGTCTGGGGACCTCCAGCGCTGCGTGCATGCTTTGCATAGAATTGCATAAAAAAATTTGGTTTGTGCTGCTCACCCCTTGGTAATTTATTTATAATTTTCCCCTGTGAGCCTGCATGACCACGCCCACCTCTAGCACAGTTAAGTATATAAATGAGTGCTTTGCACATGTTAAGAGAGTTCGTTTGGTAGCTAGGTGAAGGGTGAGGTGTTTTTAATTTCCTTTTTTCCCATCTAGTTGACATTTTAGGGTTTTTGGTTTAGTTCCCACTAGACTGCTTATAAAAACTGGCATTTTGCATGGTAGAGTAGGACTCACCAGATTGGGGACACTTTGGCGCAGTTGGTGAGCTTAAGCGCGTTAAAGCGTAACCAAGAGCCCCTGTCACTGTTTTCCTGTTGTGTGCTGCAGCCCCTCTGTACTTATATATTTCATTCATCTATAACTTTATCATTACTTATCACAATGAAATGAACTATATCTTGTTTTTTTCGCCACCAATTAGGCTTTCTTTAGGTGGGACATTATGCCAAGAAATGTGTTTTAATGGGAAAATAGGAAAAAATGTATTATTTTTCAGTTTTCGGCCTTTATAATTTTTAAATAATGCATGCTACTGTAATTAAAACCTATGAAATTTATTTGCCCATTTGTCCCGGTTATAAAACCGTTTAAATTATGTCCCTATCACAATGTTTGGCGCCAATATTTTATGTGGAAATAAAGGTGCATTTTTTTCACTTTTTTCATAGTTTATAAAGTAACAGTGTTTATACCCTCTTGACATAAATATTTAAAAAGTTCAGTCCCTAAGGTAACTATTTATGTATTTTTTTTTATTTTAATTTTTTTTTAATTACAAAAAAAATTAATAAAATTGGGGAGTGTGTGAGGTAATTAGTTAATTTTTAGTGTATAACTAATGTATTTGTATATGAAAAATGCTTTAGGGTGCAGTTTTACTATTTGGCCACAAGATGGCCACAGTAACTTTTTGTTTATGCGTCCTGCAAGCGTCTGGAAGGACGCTTGCAGGAAGTGTTACGAGGCTGGGAAACTTTTTTTTTTCACAATGATCGCGCTGCTTCTCGTAGAAGCAGCTGATCATTGTGGGGGCTTTTCCCTTTCATTGATCTCCGGGCGAGCGGGCGACGGCATGCACAAGCGCGGGGGCGCGCGGACGAGCGAGCGGGAGCGCGGACAGCGGCGGGAGCGGCGTCAGGTGCGGATTTCTCCGTCCCTGGTGTTAACAGGGTGGAAAAAGGGACGGAGAAATCTGCACCGCTGGGGGTAAAGGGGTTAAATAAGATGTATCATTTCCTAAAACTCGAAATTTGTTATTCTTGGGCAAGTATATCAAGCCCGAGTACCCCCTGGAACCATCAGAAGTACCCTCTGGGGTACACACACCACATGCTGAGAACCTAGGGTGTAGAGCAAAAAAAACCTCACTTTGTTCAATTTGAAGTAATTGGATGCATTTCTTTTGATTTGTAAGACCTAAATCATTCAGGGGCAAAATTAAAATTCACTTGGGAGTCTTGGGGGGGGGGGGGGGGGGTCGGTCTGTGTGGTGTTGTAATGAAGAATTTTTTTCCATAAAGTTTATCATGCTGGGGCTAATATTTTAGGAAGTTCTGAGTTAATTACCCATAATGTCGCTCTCCACTCAGAGTTTCAATGAGGTGCAAGCGTCCTAATGGAAGGAAGGAGGAAGTGCTCCATAGCGAGGATTGCAACGCGTCCATTAGGACGCTTGCACCTTGTTGCAACGCTGGTAGGAGAGCGGCATTATGGGTAATTAACCCTGCCGCATCTACCCGCTCAGCAGCGGCAATTAAAGCTTATTTGAATCACGAATAACCACCATGGCTACTTGTGATTAATCCGTGATGAGCATCCCTGCCAGTCCTGCTGAGCTTTCTGGTCAGTAGGGTCTAAATTACACACCTGAAACAAGCATGCAGCTAATCTTGTCAGATTTGTCATAGACATCTGATCTGCATGCTTGCTCAGGGTCTATGGCTCAAAATATTAGAGGCAGGGGGCCAGCAGGACAGCCAGGCAATGTGCATTTTTTTTTAAAAAAGGAAGTAAACATGTCAGCGACAGCCTCCATATCCCGCACACCTTGCGTTCCCTTTAACATGCGGTATTGTGTGAATAAAACACTTCTGAGATTTATTTTAAACTCTCTCCATAATACACAGCATTTTCAGCAGCAGAATTGCTGTCTTCAGCTCTATTTCAAAGCTTACCATAAGCAGCAAGGGAAACAATCTTCAAGTGTTTATTGCAATATCTGATACTGCTTTAGTTTAGTGGTGGTTTCAGTTTTAATGATAAAAACCATGCTTTGAGTTAGCTGTATACAGTATATCACAGGTAATTTTGCAAGCGTTATTTTAGATTTATTAACTTGCAGAGATAGCCACGTTTATCTGCAAAGACAGCCACATGTGTGACCATCCTTGAATCAGTGATTAATGCAGGTGATTGCCCCTCCAGTGTTGCAATGTTTCCTGCTCTGTGCAGCGTATTACACACACACAGTAATAAAGGAGTTTTTGCTGTGTTGCCAGGCTAAGCAGCAGTGTCCGTACATAACATAACAGAAAATGATGAACTTTAAAAATGAAAATAACATAACAATAATAACAACTCGGGAGGCAGGCAAGCAATTCTTAACAACTATACCCTGTTATTGGGTGCTATATGTTACTACCAATCCCAATTACTCACCACTCCCAACACGACTACACAAACTAGCAAAGATGCTGTAAAAAAGATGACAAAATGCACACTGTTAGAGTCAAGACATGGCCAACCAACATGTCTATCTATCCCGAGTTGTTATTATTGTTATGTTATTTTTATTTTTAAAGTTCATCATTTTCTGTTATGTTATGTACGGACACTGCTGCTTAGCCTGGCTACTGTGCCTTTGAAATATGTTAATCCACCATATCTATTCCCACCTGTGGGCACTGTCGGCTTGTGCCACATTGTGCCCTGACAAAACCTTTTCCTTTCCCTTACTGCCCCCCTTCCCTGAGTCGTCCAGCGACAATTCCATACCTGTCCCCTGCCCTGGAGTTTTCTACAAACAGGACATCCCACCTCCCGGTTGCTTCCCCATCCACCTGAGTTTTGCTATCCACACCCCCTCCCATTCATGTAGAAGAGAGCCCCGCGTGATCATTGTGATACATGACATCCCCATATCAGGATATAGCAGGTTTAATTAGACACCTGACAAGCTTTTAATGCTATCGGTACATAGCCATTTTGCCTGATATGTCATCAGCTCATTTTCCAATTCACCTCTCCACCCCTGCCTTCCCCCCTCCCCCTCCTTTCCTCCCCCCCCCCCTCCCCTCACTCCCCCCATCATAAAGCCATTATACCTTATATGTGATTTAACCATCATCCATATTTTCGTGTGGGTGATAAGAACTACTTATCCTTTCTCATTTATATACACTTTTCCAATTACATGAGGTCAAGCTCACTTTATCAGTCATACCTTTTACAGAATGTGTAAGAGAATAAGAATAAAAACCCCTTCCACTAAATAGCTTTATTCCCTATTCTAGTATGCACTAGATATGGCATACAGAATGCCGGGCTTTGTTTACATCTGCACGCAAGCGTGCAGTTTTTTATCACGGCTGGTGCATCATCCATATATGTGTCCCAGCCGCTGTCATAGCAACTAGAGGCGGGGCATAAATATTCTGTGCCCAGCCGCTTTCTAGATGTTGACAACCTTTTATTATTTCTCATATAGGCGGAACTCCGCCCTACTCAAGCGCATCATAGCGCCCTGCCCACCACAATACAACACCGCATGTGGGCGGAAGTTCGTGTTTTTAAACCCCCGTGCCCAGTGCCCTAGCGTGATCTGACGAAGGCAGGGATGCCGAAACGCGTCATCACGCTAGAGGCACGTCGTGACAGCGGACACGCCCCCCACCAGTGAGAGGCTCTCCAGAACATCGGACACCACGCTGCTGGCCACAGCCTGGCGGTGCCCACACTACAGGAGGGAGATAGGTGTCTGCAGGCTATTTATGAGCTTCATTGCATCTGTGATTTTGTAAGTGTGTTTTAACTTGCGCATATTAAATCGTTTGATGGTTTTACACTATGGAGCGCTCTATGTATCTTTTTTAGATTGCTGTTTCTTACACAGCTAGTTCAGCCTGATTGGCTGCAGCCTGTGTCACACACACTCCTTTTCCTCTCATTGGCTGCTTCCCATGACTGTCCGTGTCTGCCCCCTCCCCACACTCCAGCCCGACAGGCATCTCCGCTGATTCATGTGGGCATGGGCCGCCACCACCGCACCGCATCCATGGGGACCCCCGTCCCTGCTACCATTTCCTTAGGGATTCCCTGCATTTACAATCAACGCTCGCTATTTGTGTGAGGAGGAGGAGGGAGTAAGGGAGGAAATTACCTCACCATTGGCTTCAGCTGGATGGAGTAAAGATGGCCCCTGCCAGCGAACAGAATTCTCTCCATTTACCTTTTTTTCTTTTATAAAGTTCACTGAAATCAACACCTGGACCATGCAATACACATGTTATGTAAGTAGAGCCAGTATTTATCTACTTATATATGTTTATTTTTTTATCTGACATAGTATGGCTGACAGCTCCTCTTTAAGAAAGGTGAAATTTCACATTAGGATGACAAAACACCGCCCCTCCCCCCCTTAAAAATACTTTGGGCTTGATTCACAAAGCAGTGCTAACCTACTTAGCACGTCTAAAGTCTTTAGACGCGCTAACCAGGGTGCTAAATATCAGATCGCGCACTAACTTTGCGCGCACAAAGTTTTACGCGCGCTAAGTCCCATAGGCTTTAATGGGCACTTCGCGCGGAGCGCCCTGCGCTCTGTGCAGTACGCGCGTAAAGTTTTATGCGCATAAAGTTTTGCGCCCGTAAAGTTTTATGCGCGAAAAGCTTGTTTAGACGTGCTAAGGGGGTTTTCACAGGCGTGCTAACAGTTAGCACCGCTTTGTGAATCAAGCCCTTTGTATGTTGTTGATGATTCATAAAATTTCACTTCCAGTTCAGTCTACAGCCAAGTTTGATTAGTGACACATGTTTAAAGAGACCCTGAGATGAGGTCACAGGAATAAAATATACATACCTGGAGCTTCCTCCAGCCTGATCACTCCCACACCGTCCTCTTCTGTTTTCCCATTCACCTGCAATAGGCCCTGGAAAGTCCTCCAGTCTGGGGCTAACCGCGTATTCCCAGCCCTGCCACGCGCATGCTCCTGCCACATTCACGTCACCAGGAGCGCTTTGCGCCTGCGCAGTACTACTGCGCAGATGCAGAATGCTCCAGGCGATGGGAGCGTGCCTGACCGGACTGCGCATGTGCCGACTGAGGGATTATCCTGGGCCAATAGCGGGCAAACGGACAGTCAGAAGAGGACAGCATGGAAGCGATCAGGCTGGAGGAAGCCACAGGTATGTATATTTTATTCCTGTGGCCCCATCTCAGGTACACTTTAAGCAAATTTGTGACTTTAATGGACAAAAAGTTAGGTACTTACTCAGAAAAGGGAAGCCTCTGGATCCTCCACGACCCCTCTGCTGCTGGCTGGAACCCTCCTCATCTTCATGGCCATCAGGGCTGTGGAGTCAGTGTAAAAATCATCCTACTCCGACTCCGTTTATGAAACCTCAGACTCCGACACTGGGTACCCAAAATTAGCCCACCTCTCAACTCCAACTCCACAGCCCTGGTGGCCATGCTCCCATCCGTGAATGAGCACAGCCGCACTGACGGACTGCACCTGCACAGTAGTATGGTGCCACTCCTGCACGGAGGGAAGAAATGTGCATGATCGGTTCCGTGCTTCTGCGCAGGCAAGGGCTGGGTTGCACCTGCACATTGTGGTTACATTTGCAGCCATGCAAACCTATTTGACAAAGGCTTGTCAAATAGGTTCAAAGGGCCCCTGCGCGGGAATGGCGAGCTCGTGGGTGATTGACTATTCAGAGGCTTCCCTCTACTGAGGTATCTAAATTTTAGCTTTTTAAGTCACAGGTACACTTTAAATACCTGGTAAACACTATTGATTATTATTGGCCAATCACTGAACAATTTTACTACCTCCCTATAGTATGAGATTCAACAGATATTGAATACAGTCCCATCACCGGGAGTGTTTTGCGCGTATGTGGCACAATACTTTTGAGAACTGGACATGCATTATAAATCTACTTTTTGTTTGTTTGTTTTTACAGTTGAAGTGGGCTTTAATTCATGTACAGATTATTTCTGGTCCTTGTGTAATAATGCATTTATTGCTTTTTCCACACCCTCCCCAGTGTTTTCATAGAAAAGTTAAAGCAAATCAGAAGTAAAAATAAGATAAGTAATTGTATCTGTAGATCTAACCTCTTCTCTCTCACATCCAGGACTTCTCATGAATGTCACCTATCCTTTGGAACTCTCTACCACAGCCATGCTTCGAGCCTGGAAATTCTCCAAACCTACCCTCAAGAGACACTTTTTCAGACAAGCTTATAATTTGCTAAAGCTAGAATTTAAAGCTCACTGCCTCATCTGCTAACCTCTTTGTCGCATGCGCAGTATGGAGCCACCTGTCTTCGGGAGGACTCGGCTCCTGAAAGTATTCCAAAGTCCCCCGTGGCGGGGGATTTCAACGGAGGAGCCGCCGCCGCAACAAGGACACCAGGAGTAGGAGAGGGAAGGATCATTAGGACCCAGAGCCTTCCCTCTCCTTAGTTAAGTATCTGGTTTCTTTTCTTTTCTTTTTTTTTTAAACAGACTCCCATTAACTTTAAATATTGGTAGTTTTTACCAGTATTCTTCTGTTGCCTAACCTTACCCCATTCTCACTTCAACCCTCCCTTTATTAATGCCCAACCCTATCAAACCCCCCGACTGATGCCTAACCCTATCCAATCCCCCCGATCGATGCCTAACTCGGTTACCCTCGACCGAATGCCTAAGGGCCGGTTTCCATTACATGCAGATTGAATGCAGAATGAATGCAGAAAAACTGACTCTAATGAATACCTATGGGAAAATGTGCATCAGAAAAATCGCCTATAGGCATTCATTGGAGTCAGCTTTTCTGCATCCATTCTGCAGGTAGTGGAAACAGGCCCTAACCCTAACTGACTCCAGAATTGATGCCTTACCCTAGCCAATACCCCAACCATGGCTAACATTAACTCGACACCCCCCCCCCCCCCCCCGCTTTATATACCCTAAAAGCCCTTGAAAACCGGAAAAGGAACTGAACTTGGCTAGGAAAGGAGGTTACAAAGAAATGTTGCTTTAAAACTGCTTTAGCGGTTTGTTTCTTTTTTTTTTTCTTGATCGGTGCTCCTCTTAAATATCTCTCCATGGCATTCATAACTATCTGTATTTCCAGTACCTAGGAATAGTCCGGACATTTGTTCTTCTAAATGCAGAATCAATAAGAAATTTAATTTCCAAATAAATGAAGCTAGACGCTGGGAATTCTTCAGTGGAACAACGGGAGGGATGGGGAAGGAGAGGCAGAGAAGACAAACATTGGATACTGAGGATGAAAGAGGGACCAGGTGGGCGATAATAGGAATACATATATATTACTGTTTAGACATTATGGGTGAGAAACAATAGGTGTGGGATGGAGAGATAAGGCATGAAGGGGAAATGAAGAGTAAATAAGGACAGGAATAGGAAAGACAGATATGGAGAGATGGGGATAGAGGTTAACATGTATCTTCCTGCAAGTGAGAACAGCTAGATAAACCTCTTAGTAAGGAGACATTGTGCTGGTAACCTCTTTATTACTCCTTATCACTGCACAGGAGGGGGGAGAAGAGTCAGATCTGGGTGGCAGGCAGCCAGGAGGAGGATATTAGCATGGTCTTATCTCCTGCTGGAGATAGGAATTATGGCACTCTGCCACTTCTCCCAGACTGCTGAAAATGATGTATATGAAAACCCACATTTAATTTACTCTTTATTGTTAACTGCAGACTGATATCAGCATATGCATGGCTCCAGAAAGGGGGTGGCGTTTACAAATTGTTGACTTAAAGCGGACCTGAACTCCAGAACTTCCTCTCTGCTCGAAAATATAAGCAACAGCATAATTACAGAAAAATAATTCTTTGCTACAGCTGATACAAATCCTGCAATAAATCAGCAGTGTGTCTAGTTCCAGCCTTCATGGAAGCAGACATATTGTTAACATCCTGTGTTTACAAATTAGCTGCTTTGTCGTGGCAGAGGAGATTCTTGAGCTGACACAGCTGAGAGATCAAATTACAGTGGTGATAAGACGCAGATGAGGGGGAGTTAGACAGGCTAAACTATCTAAATACATACAGGGTGTATTTCTCTGTTTTCTTTCTATCCTGTGCTAGAGTTCAGGTCCACTTTAAAGCAGAATGTCACAAAGTTACACGGGCTAGGTCATTGAATAATAATAGTTTGAATTTACACTTTTTTTTTCTTTCTACATATTTATCTATCTGTTATTAAAGGATACCAGAGCTGAAAGACTCTGGTAAAAAGTGAAGGTGCAGTAGGAGGGGGGTATAAGTAAATACTTATCGCGCCTCCCATTCCTCTCTGTCACTCGCCGTTCTCCAACACTCAGTCCCATTATTCTCGACGACTCCAAACCCGGACATACTGCGCCACGCATGCACAGTATGTCCATTTTGCTCCCCTGTGGCCGCGCAGTGATGTCACAGGACAGCAGCGCACACTCTCCCCCCGCTCCTGCGTCCCGGCGTGGGAGCACCACTGCAGTGAGCATCACATGCAGAGTGAGTGGAAAAGCGGGGGGAGCATGCGCACTCCTGTCCTGTGACATCACTCTGCGCGATCACAGGGGAGTAGAACAGACATACTGTGCATGTGCAGCACAGTGTGTCTGGGTTTGAAATGCTTTCATTTTTAAAAAAATATTGCCTAAGTGTGTAGTTACCAAAACTACGTAATAAGGGACAGTTCACACAAGAAACTGCTGGCGGCCTTCTTCGGGGTTTACCACCGGGATCCACTATGTCCCACATTGAGATGAACGGAAGCGTTCATCTCAGTGCATTTACAGTCAATTGCACAAGCACCGCAGTCCTTACATTTTTCCAAGCTGCTGCATGTAGCTTCTAGCATTGGATGCATTTGTGGTTCCTTATCCCTCTATGAGCTTAAAACAAGACGCAACTGTCAGGAATATAGCAGCTAGTTATGATGTTAAGGATAATACAGTAGTATATTTTTATTTTCACATTTTTATGTCTGCTGTGTACTACTGTATCATATGGGATTGTCTGCTAGCCAGTCTGGCTTTGAAGGCTGGCAGCTTCCTGGAGTTCCGTATATCATGTAAATTGACTCTGCATTCAATGGCCATTGTCTGCTCCTAATTGGGAAAGAGGTAATGAAATAACGAGCCCCTCTTTTGTCTTTTGTCTTTTGTTGCCATGCTTTGAACTTTGTGCATAAGCCAAAATACAATCCAGACTGGACAGTGGAAGCTAACACAGGAATGTTTGAAGTCAGAGGACAGCCTACCTGGAAGTGGGTGAAGTGGTTTGAAGTCCTTTTTGATACAATTTTACCTGGGGTCTGAATTGCTTTGAAGTCTGCCAGGTGACAGGAAAAGCCTTGAATTTCGCATGTCAAAGCTAGCCCAGATGTGACAAGTGGCGCGGCAGACCGGGATGTCACAAACCCTGGAACCCTGGGAAATTGCGTTAGCCTCTGGCCAGGAAATGGCTTATTATGCCAAGAGCAGTCAAGTCCCCACCTTTGATCTGCTGTGAAATACACTTTTAAAACTAGTTCCTACCCTCCCCAAGGAAGTTGCAGCCTCCAGGCGTATCTCACAGTATAAAACAGCAGCTAGGATAGCCACAACTGGTAGCTCTCTGGAGATAGCAAGGACGCTAAGGGCTGCCCGACTACTGGTCGAAGCGGCGGGCTCCCGCCAATGACATTCAAACAACGCGGTAACGTTTATTTTTCCCTTTTATTTCGGCAACCTGTCTTGTGTGTACCTTTGTAAACTCTTAATCTTGTAACTTTTACTTTTTTTTTTACTTTGTTTTTTGTACATCTTTTGTATATATTAATTTCTGCACTGTTCCACTTTTTTCCTGGAATATTAAATTGCTATTTAATAAGCTTGACTTCTGCTGTACTAAACTAACACTCAGAGCCTAGAAGAGACTGAAGTGTAACGAAGTTCATGCCTGATTGTATGATTGAGCGACACTACCGTATGAGATTGTAGTTGAATTGTGTGTATGGGGCACTTCTGCGCTCGACAGCCGAGTGGGAAGTCTAACAGTATCGTTTGGAACGACTGTGAGTGGTTTTGCTTCACTACAGTGTAAGATTGCAAATGTGTGTGTGCGTGGCGTTCTCGTATTCGGCCTAAACGCAAAGCTGACCCAAATACGAAAACGCAGATTGCGTGTTGAGCACTCGACAGCTGAGTGGACGTGTCTAGCAACCGCTAGTGGTGGCAGTGAGAAGTGTTCTGAGGGGTCACAGACTTGTTTTAGCGTGACTAAGGCTGCTTCCCCTCTCGATCGGGTCAAACCCGCAGTCGGGAACCGTATACGCAGGCGTGCTGGTTCCTGACAGCAACGATGAACCGATGAGAATCGATGCCAAATGCTTTTCTGCTTGTTAGCAAAACGAGCTGCCAACAGTCCCCCGTGTGCTTGATTAACTTCTCTGGCCATTACTGACTGGAGCAGTTTATGACTGGTTGGGAGGTTTCTTTCCCAAAGAGGGACTGTCATCTGTTTTTCATATGCACTTTAGACCACAATTGTGTGGTGTTTTTGCATGTGCACACATTAAGCCTTCACACGCTAGACTGTTCTCAGCTCAGGCAAAGTCTGGGGTCACCACTGCAGAGAATATAGAGTTTACACAGCAGCTCCAGACCTCTCTAGATGCCTCTGCCAGTGATCAGTGTGGCGGATCGAGTCACCCAAGCATTGGCCGTGGGGCATTGTTCTTCCCACTCATCCTGTTGTGCGTGGCTCTGTAGGCCCTTCTCTCTCCCTGCATAGCAACATAACTTGTCTGGAGAATAGCAATGCACCTGTACAGCCTTGACTCTGCACTGTCGCCCAAGGGATAGTCGGAGTCGCCCGATCCCTCTCTGTTGACATTCCTTATACATGTGTACAAGGCTTGGTAACTGCCTGGGCACCGCTCCATTTTTTAAATACCCTTTCATCAATAACAATGCTAAAAATCTGGACAAATCCAGCATGCTGTTCGTACTAAGTTTGGTGGAACATTTCTAAAAAATGAAAGAAGGGCAAATTTATTTTTATAAACTTAAAACTTTTATAAACTTTTACTTATAAAGTAAGATTTTGGTGGATAAGTAAGTAAGCATCCCTTGAATCAGTATCCAGTTCATAAACTAGATATATAATGTAAATAATACTGGCAATGCCCCACTTTATAGTTACACACACAAACAATAGTTTCCCTATTCTCATTACTAAGTACATACCATTACTTTGTCTCTGTGAAGTTGCATTCCTAAAATATTGTCACTTCCTGACTGGCAGTGAATTGACAAGTAGGAAGTGGAATATTTGAGGAATGGAACATCACAGAGACAAAGCACAAGCATGAAGCTTATCATGTTTCAGAGGAGAACCTACAAGTGGAACTTTAGTGAAAAGGGGGAAAAAATAAATCAATACATTGCAAAGTGATATTTTCCATGTAATTTATTCATATTGTTTGATCCACAATGAGCTTGCTCACAATCATCTTTACTACTGGGAGACATAAAAAACAGCACCAACTCCCATTATCTATAACTACACCCCCTAACAATGCGATTGGCTAAAATGTTGTTTTTTTATGTATAAATACATACGCACAGAGGGAGATACTGGTCGCTTGGCACTTGGAAACAGCTATTATTTCCCACAATGCAACAAGGTTCACAGACAGGAATCTTTCAGGACCTTGGTCATGACATCACACTCTGGGAGGGGTTTCACCATAATATCAGCTATACAGACCCCCCTAATGATTTATTTGAGGAAAGGAATAGATTTCTCATGGGAAAGGGGGTATCAGCTACTGATTGGGATGAAGTTCAATCCTTGGTTACAGTTCTTCTTTAACCACTTGCCGACCGCACGCTTACACCGTGCGTCGGCAAAGTGGCAGCTGCAGGACCAGCGACACAGTACTGCGTCGCCAGCTGCAGGCTGATTAATCAGGAAGCAGCCGCTCGCGCGAGCGGCTGCTTCCTGTCAAATCACGGCGGGGGGCTCCGTGAATAGCCTGCGGGGCAGGCTAAATGTAAACACAAGCGGAAATAATCCGCTTTGTTTACATCTGTACGGCGCTGCTGCGCAGCAGCGCCGTAAGGCAGATCGGCGATCCCCGGCCAATCAGCGGCCGGGGATCGCCGCCATGTGACAGGGGACGTCCTGTCACTGGCTGCACAGGACGGATAGCGTCCTGTGCAGCCCGGATCACCGGGGAGGGGACAGGTAGGAGAGGGAGGGGGGAATTTCGCCGCGGAGGGGGGCTTTGAGGTGCCCCCCCCGCCAGCCACACGCAGGCAGAAGAGATCAGACCCCCCCTGCACATCATCCCCATAGGGGGGAAAAAAGGGGGGCAATCTGATCTCTCTGCCTGCACCCTGATCTGTGCTGGGGGCTGTAGAGCCCACCCAGCACAGATCACTAATAACCACGCTGGTCCTTAAGGGGGGGGTAAAGGGTGGGTCATCAAGTGGTTAAAGGGGTTCTTTCGGGAAAAAAGTAGGCAGTTAAATAATGTGACAGATGACAGGTTTTGGGCCAGTCCATCTTTTTAAGGGGGATTCTCAGGGCTTTCTTTGTTTTCAACAGCATTTCCTGAACAACAGTTGCAAAATCTAACTGACATAATAGTGTGCAAGTGATTAGGGAGGCCGGCTGGTATCTTGCTATTTTGGCAGTTAAACTGCTGTTCAGGAAATGCTGTTGAAAACAAAGAAAGCCCTCAGAATCCCCCTTAAAAAGATGGACTGGCCCAAAACCTGTCATCTGTCACATTTTTAACTGCCTACTTTTTTCGCGAAAGAACCCCTTTAAGCAATAAGACTAACAGTTCAGAGACATTTCAGACCCTTCCGAACCTTTTTTTTTAAAAAATCAGTAATGCCTTAAAGTTGCATTATTGAGCACAGAGCAAATTGGGTCTGATTTAATAAGTGTGCATTATAAGTACGCTTATCCTTTAAGAGCAGGTGGCTCCATTGTCAAAAATGATAAATTCACCATGGATTTTCCCTTTCTGCAGCTGGAGAGCAGAGACGTTCTGCCAAGTAGCAGAGAGTATGACAAGGTGGCATGTTCTGCAGTCACCTAAATATCCAGCATGTGATTCTCTTTAGAGCTGTCATCTGTTATACAATACAGAAGTGATATTATGCAGGTTCGGCTCTAATATATGCAGCATATAATCTGGAGGGGGAAGTTGGCTGAATCACTGATGAAAAATGATTTGGGTGTCCTTGCAGATCACAGGCTCACCAGGCAAGGGCAGGCTGCAGCTGTTAAACTTAGCAGGATTCGCTCTTGAAGTAAAAAAGGCCTTGACTTCAGAAAGACATCAGTTTGGCCCTGTATAGAGCCACAGTACCACCTCTTCTCCTCTCCTCAGCTAAGTAGTTACATTTTACATTCGCAGAAAAAGTGGTTGAAGAGAACCCGAGGTGGTTCCTTTCGGGGGGCAGATAGGACACAGAGGCATTTTCTCTGCCTCATGACATGCCTCTGGCCCTCCCCCCCCCCCCCTTCACCACCGCGTGATAACACCGTGAAATTAGCGGCAATTTTTGTCGCTATCTCAGAGGGTAAATACAGGAGACGGATTCCCTGTTCAATACACCCGCCAGGGGCATTCCTGCAGGGTTTCCCGAGCTGCCATTGGGCAGCTGTCTCTCCATGGCCACACCCCCTGCCGCTCCCCCGCCTTCCTGCACGCTGAAAGAGAGAATCAAGCTCTACTTTCAGCGTCATGACCCAGGGGTAACAAAAGTGAAAGTGGGCCACTGCCGCCCACAGGAGCAGCAGAGAGCGGCGGTTTTGGCGACTACCTGATCCACTCAGCCAACATTTTTTTTTCAATTTTATGAGCCCACCTCGGGCCCTCTTTAAAGCATAGCTCCCAACTGTCCATTTTTTGGAGGGAGAGACCCTCTTTGGGAACAAAATCCCAGAAACTGCGCAAAACGGAGCTGTATGGCTATAGCGGCGCTCAGACAGCAATCTGGGCGTCATCAAACTAGAGAGCCCAAGTTACTTTAAAAACAGTGTAATTCTGAATTATGCCTTACTCCCTGAGTCCATGGCGACCTGGAGGGGGAATAGTGATTAACGCCGCCGGGACTTTTGCAGGAGCAGGGTGAGAATTTTTTCGTCTTCACCCAAATTTCCAGACACCTTTTTGCATGTGTGCCCAAATCCCTCTGTCCCCACATTCAGATCTATATAAATATATTTATTCATTTACTACCTTCATTTAAATTGATATATTATTATTTTCAAATGTTAAAATTAAGGAAAACTACTGCGCACTACAGATCTGTTCCTCTTCAGAAGTTCCCAGGGACAAGAGTACTTCTGAAGGGTGCCCGAGGAGTGCCAAAGACCTAGCTGGTCGCATAACTTAAACGTGGGATGGTGCAGGAAGGACTGGATGGGGAGAGGATGGAGGAGACTCTACGGTATCCAAAGGGGGCGAATCAAGTAACCCTGAGAAAAAAAACACAAAAGAAAGGCAGGTGCCCAATATGGTGTAGTATGTCTGGGGATGGATTGAATAATTAAAAGAAAAAAATGGTATACTCACAAACCACATCCGTCAAAAAGCAACCACTGTCAGCATGTGTGGTGAAACCCTGTCCTGTACTCGAGATAATGAAAGTTCCCTCTGTGGGCGATCAGTATCTCTAAAATTAGGTAAGGAGTGAGGAGCAGGGCTGGATTCCTATAGAGGCAACAAAGGCCCGGGCCTTGGCCGGCTGCAGCCCAAAGTGGCACCTGAAAATGAAAGAAGGATTTCTAAATATGAAAGAGGAGGCTGAAAATGGGGAGCAACACATGAAACAGGAAAAGTGATGCCCAAGGGAGCTGTTAATGAAAGTAAGGGGCTACAGTACATGGATATCACACATGGAAGAGGAGGCTGCACCTGGAATTGGGGGGGGGGGCTTCTGCTGCTGCACATGAAAGTGGAGCCACAACATACTTGGCCTAGGGGCACAAAAAGTATAAATCCGGCCTTGGTGAGGACTACGCTGGGTCCTGTCCCTTCAAAGGAGGGTAATATAACCGTGAACGGGTATGAGGGATCCAAGGTGATTGAAATTCATTAAAATTGATTAAAAGAGGTGGCTTACCTCAACAAAGTAGTCTAAGCTTGTATTCACAAGTAATGGTTTATTGCATGATAAAAAGACCATCGTACAATAAACCATTACTTGTGAATACAACCGTAGACTACTTTCTTGAGGAAAGCCACCCCTTTTAATCAATCTTAATGAATATCAATCACTTTGGGCACTCCTTACCCTGCTGAATGTAGTATCCAGAGCCTTCCCTTTAGTTAAGTATCTAACCTGCAGCGAGTTTCCTTACTTCAGGTTTGCTTTAACCCCTTCGGCATTATGATTCTTTCCGGATTTTAGGGTCTAAAAGCGGCACCATTTTTTTTGCACCCTTTCAGACCCTAAAACCTGGAAAAAAATCATGCTGCCAGGGAGATCTGCACAGCCCCAGCTATCACTCACCTCCCTAGCTCCAGCGCTGCAGTTATGCCTCCATCCTCCGGGTGGCGCTGCAACTCTAAAGTGAGATTGGCGGCTGTTATGACGACAGCTGGCGATCTCACCAGGAGGAAGCAGAGTCCCGGAGGAGAGGAAGAAGAATGGTGGCCGACGTTGGGATCCCTGGGAGGGATGTAGAAATGCTCCCACTGCGCGCATTGCTCTGCATAGAGCCTCCACCAGCTACCCTGAGCAGAGATCGGGATTACCGCTCTGAGCGGAGATTTTCCAACCTGACACTAGCTCAGGGTTACAGCCAAGGAGGTTAAAGGACAGCTGTAGCAAGAAGACTGTGGAGGCTGCCATATTTTTTTCCTTTTAAGCAATAACAGTTGCCTGGTTATCCTGCGGATCATCTGCCTCTAATACGTTTAGCCATAAACCCTGAACAAGCATGCAGCAGATCAGGAGTTTGTAACATTATTGTCAGATCTGACAAGATTAGCTGCATGCTTGTTTCTGGTGTTATTCAGACACTACTGCAGCCAAATAGACCAGGAGGGCTGGCAGGCAACTGGTATTGTTTAACAGGAAATAAACAAGGCAGCCTCCATATTCTTCTTACTACAGTTGTCTTTTAACATCTGCATTTGATAAGTAGACATCATTTAACAAAGTTAAAAGAAAATGAGGAGCGTATGGGTACTAATTATTCTCCAGCATAATTTACCTTTCCGTTTTGCTTAGATTGGATTGATTCTCACCTGCTGGAATCATGTATGGTTAAATGTAGTTTATATCATATATTCAAATTATAGCAATTTCTCTGTTTCATTTTTACATACAGATGACACAACAGGCCCTTGAACATAATCGATGTAAACATTTTATCGGAATTATACCTGGGAAATTGCCTAACATAAGCCAGCAATGTGATCTTTCGGTACAATAAGAAGGCAGCCACTAATGGAACATGATGATAGATGGAGTGGGAAAAACAACACAGTAATGACAAGGGCACTAATGGGGTGGGCACTATACTAAAATGGAACACTATGATAGGGTCGATATAGTGGAAGGAATTAGGAAGCTGTGGTCCTGCTTGTTGTTAGTGGGCATCAGGTCAAGTTACAGTATATGCCTGCTCCCCCATTTCTCTAGGTTATTTCAAATCTCTTATCCTTTACATTTACAGTTAAAAGCATCCTTTAAAGCAAGGGTACACACACTTTTTCGGCTTGCGAGCCACTTTAAAATTTGCAGAGTCCAGCCAGGAGATCTACCAACATTTACAGTATAGGTAGCTAAGTATAGGTACCTCAGTATAGGTAGTTAGGTATAGGCGCCTTCAGTGTAGGTAGCCAGGTCTAGGTAGTGAGGTATAGGTGCCTTCAGTATAGGTAGCCAGGTATATGTGCCTTCAGTATAGGTAGTTAAGTATAGGTGCCTTCAGTATAGATAGCTAGGTATAGAATGAAATCACACTTGGAACACTGCGCTCTTATAAGGGACTACTCAAGCCTCAAGGAATTTATGCTGTAAATCAAATTTAAAATTTCATGAAAGGTCCATGTACAAGCACCAAATAACTAATAGTGTGCTGCTGTATTCAATATACACAATATATAATAAAATCACACTTGGAAAAACTGCACTCATATAGAGGACTCCTCAATCCTCGAGGAAATTGTACTGTGAGTCAGTTAGAATTTCGTGCAAAAGTCCATGTACAAGCACCACATACACACTACAGAGTCCTATATCATGTAACAGGTGTGGAGCGCTGCTATTCAGTGTGTGTACCATTTACAGACATAAATAGAAGATAATAGCTGCGCTTCTGTTTGTGCTTGTGTTTCTTCCAGTATAAAACAATCAACGGGAAAAACAACACCCCCCCGTCAGGTGGGGACAATACAATACAGCTTGAGGACCTTAGCAGCCTTTTGCATCTTGCAGAGGTCCTGTAGCCCGGGCTTACAAGCTGGGTGCAGTCGCATAGGCAGTTTCTCTGTTTATGGTGTCACGCGCCATGGCTCCGTAGCCCCTGAAAAGTTGCCATAGCAACGAAACGTTGGGCGGAGTCGCGGCGTGACATCAGTGCGAAAGTCCGGTCGGACGCGACCGCCGGTATTCGTGTAGGAGCTGTTGTTTTTATTCCTTCCAGTGAGCAGTATTAGCACTGATAGCGGGAGTGACATCTGTGGACACCGGGTAGGCTGTTAGGTGGTCCCTGGGTGCTCTACCCACCCCAGCTAAGTGCATTACTTTGCTTTTTAAGTGATCCCTGATCGCTCATATGGAGTTGTCACTATCCCATGTTGGGAACACTTATTACTGGAACTTTTTACGTTTTTGCTTATTATTTCTGCATGTATATGCATACCTTTTAAAAAACCGAATAAAGCCATAAGTAGACTTTTACGCGATGAGGAGTCTCCATTTTTAGCATATACAGCTGGTGATGAACTTGGAGGACCGGACAGGAGGTGCCAGAGAGGCTGTGGGGTTGCCAATACCCCAAACGCGACATCAGGCCCTAAAGGCCGCACCATCCGGTGAGTCCCCACCTGACGGGGAGTGTTGTTTTTCCCGTTGATTGTTTTATACTGGAAGAAACACAAGCACAGACGCGCAAGAAGCGCAGCTATTATCTTCTATTTATATAGATAGCTAGGTGTAGGTGCCACTTACCTCCCTCCAGCTCCAGCGGCTGTGTCTGGGGCTTTGTCGTGGTCTCCCCTCCTTCAGCTGCGGCTGGCTGGAGTGCAGACCAGGAGAAGGGGTGGTGGGCAGCGTGCGTGGATGCGTTATTCCCAAGGCCCCCCCCCCAGGCATGACCTCGCCACCTCTCTTCTTCAGCCAGGCCGCCTCTCTCCTCCCCTGCTTCCCGATTGGCTAGCGGACGGCAGCAGAATTTGATGGGATGTGCCCAAGCAGCCACGTTATACAGCTACCGGCTGCAAAATTTTATGCGACGCGGCCATATGGCTGCAATCTACCGGTAGATCGCGATTGACCTATTGGGCACCCCAGCTTTAAAGTGTTCTTTTGTCATCATTGGAAACTATTTTAGATTTCTGTGGCTTTTTCTAGTTAACCTCAATCTCTTTTTCTAAACCAACTATTTAACGTAGACCACAAGAAAATACACAGCCCTCTCCTGTTCTGATTTTGTAGCATTTTGGGAAACCAAAAAAAAGGATACAAAAACCCCCCTTGGGTTGTCCTATCTAGTAGCGGCCTTGCAAATAAAAGGAAGGAGCCGAGGTTGCTACGGGCAAGATGGAGAATATACTCTGAATTTATTTTAATACATGACACCATTAGCAGAATATAAAGAATTCTCTGGAGGGAAACTGCAAGGAAAAAAAAAAAAAAGCATTTCCCATTAGACTCGGGAACAGTGTTCTGTAAATCTATTAACAATTAGAAGGTAATGATATATTGTAATCGTAAAATGAGGTTACAGCCCCCTGCTGAGCTGCGAGCTTCAGCCGTGTAGTACTTTTCTACTCAGCAGCACAACGGCAAGCCACAGCCTTAAAGTGGTATTTTTCAACGCAGGCCTCCTAATAAAAAGAAAACAAAGAAATACAATTATTTTTATTGCATTGTCTATGGTCATGTGACCACAAGCCATACAACCCATTCTTGAGATAAGAAAAAGGGAGACCTTTAAGACACGCCCCTTTCTCCCCTTTAATTATGCCCCACTACATGAAGCAGGTTATTTTAGCCCACGGAGCTGAGCGCTATGCGCTGAGCTAAGTGCCGTCACAGCAGCAATGCTTTGCTGTGTGCCCGTAACGATAATTTGGGGCTCCAGCGGCTGCAAGACCCCGAATTACTTCTCCCTCCGAGTGCAACTCGAAGGGGGAATAGTATTTTAACGCCACTGGGGAGTTTGCCGGCAGCAGGGAGAGCTGTCATTTGGCTCTGCCTGTGCCAAACTGCCCGGCGCCAGAATAATATGTTACTCCCCACCACACTCTTAGTCATGCATACCATAAAGAATTCATAAGCTGTTCCTTTCTATTATCACTAGTTTCCCTTCACAGTTTCGTTTGGAGTAAGGTTTGGAGTCCATTGAACATTTTTTTTAAAAATAGAAAATACATAGATGTACAACGAGCTGTACATAAGTCCTGAAAGAGGGTCAAATGATGAATAAAGAGGACAGAGGCATTTGTATCCCAAAGACTGTTGGGAGTGTGTTTGGGCCTCACCCACCTTAATAAGTCCCTGCTGGAGGAAGGGTATTTTTACCATACCCGTTTTCTTGTGTCATTTGTCAAGTGTCATTTAACTGTAATGGGGGTTGAAATAAACTTCCGTTGTAAAAACTGCAAAGATTATTATTATTAGTCAAGGAGCCAGTTTGCTGAGAGGCAGCTGTCCCACGCCCACCATCCTGCACTGATGTCACCACCCCAGGAGAGCTGGATGGGGGGATAAATGGTGGGTGCATGGAGGGGGGGGGGGGGGGGGGTAAGATGGAAGGGAGAGAGGTGAGAGCCAAGAAATGAAAGCAGCCTTCACTAGTATGGCAGATGATCCCGCACTGTGTTGGGCTTTGCAGGTTCGCTAAGGGCAGAGCACACTTAACTTCTGTGCCTGTAGGCTCCGAAGATGTAAATCCAGCCTTGGTGATAGCATCAACATTAGGGTGGAGGCACAAGACACCGCATTCCACACGTATTTTCCTGCTTCCTCAGGTCAATTCAACAATAAAGTGCCTCTGTTGCATACAGTGGTTTGCAAAAGTATTCGGCCCCCTTGAAGTTTTCCACATTTTGTCACATTACTGCCACAAACATGAATCAATTGTATTGGAATTCCACGCGAAAGACCAATACAAAGTGGTGTACATGTGAGAGGTGGAACAAAAATTATACATGATTCCAAACATTTTTTACAAATAAATAACTGCAAAGAGGGGTGTGCGTAATTATTCAGCCCCCTGAGTAGAACCACCTTTTGCTGCAATTACAGCTGACAGACTTTTAGGGTATGTCTCTACCAGCTTTGCAGATCTAGAGACTGAAATCCTTGCCTATTCTTCTTTGCAAAACAGCTCCAGCTCAGTCAGATTAGATGGACAGCGTTTGTGGACAGCAGTTTTCAGATCTTGCCACATATTCTCGATTGGATTTAGATCTGGACTTTGACTGGGCCATTCTAACACATGGATAGGTTTTGTTTTAAACCATTCCATTGTTGCTTTGGCTTTATGTTTAGGGTCATTGTCCTGCTGGAAGGTAAACCTCAGCCCCAGTCTCAAGTCTTTTGCAGACTCCAAGAGGTTTTCTTCCAAGATTGCCCTGTATTTGGCTCCATCCATCTTCCCATCAACTCTGACCAACTTCCCTGTCCCTGCTGAATAGAAGCACCCTCAGAGCATGATGCTGCTACCACCATATTTGACAGTGGGGATGGTGTGTTCCGAGTGATGTGCAGTGTTAGTTTTCCACCACACATAGAGTTTTGCATTTGGGCCAAAAAATTCAATTTTGGTCTCATCTGACCAGAGCACCTTCTTCCACGTTTGCTGTGTCCCCCACATGGCTTGTGGCAAACTGCAAACGTGACTTCTTATGCTTTTCTGTTAACAATGGCTTTCTTCTTGCCACTCTTCCATAAAGGCCAACTTTAACTTTAACTAATAATTGTCCTATGGACAGATTCCCCCACCTGAGCTGTACATCTCTGAAGCTCGTCCAGAGTCACCATGGGTCTCTTGACTGCATTTCTGATCAGCGCTCTCCTTGTTCGGCCTGTGAGTTTAGGTGGACGGCCTTGTCTTGGTAGGTTTACAGTTGTGCCATACTCCTTCCATTTCTGAATGATTGCTTGAACAGTGCTCCGTGGGATGTTCAGGCTTTGGAAATCTTTTTGTAGCCTAAGCCTGCTTTAAATTTCTCAATAACTTTATCCCTGACCTGTCTGGTGTGTTCTTTGGACTTCATGGTGTTGTTGCTCCCAATATTCTCTTAGCCAACCTCTGAGGCCGTCACAGAGCAGCTGTATTTGTACTGTCATTAGATTGCACACCGGTGCACTCTATTTAGTCATTAGCATTCATCAGGCAATGTCTATGGGCAACTGACTGCACTCAGACCAAAGGGGGCTGGAATAATTATGCACACCCCACTTTGCAGTTGAGATAAACAGAGGAACACCAAGATCCCCAATAGTGTAGTATGTATTGACAAAGGGGATAATGACAAAGAGTAATAGTTGTTATACTCACAAGCATGGGTCACCAATAGGCAACCACTGTAAAGGCAGGTGGGGAGATTATCCTGACCCCACTCAGGAATAAGAAGTCGCTCTCTGTAGATAGTAGAAAAGGGTCGCAACCCTCCACCCAGGGTGGATACAATATTATATAGGAGAGAACAGAGGCGCCAAAAGGATAAAAGGGGTTTTAAAGGAGCTTAAAAGCCAAAAATTTGGTAATTAGAGGAGGCAGTGGTGGACTTCGCTCCTCCAAGCAGACACAACACGACTGTACATTCAGTCTATTTATTAACGAACTCCAGATAAAACAAAGCAACGCGTTTCACGGGTCAGCGCCCGCTTCCTCAGGCAATAGAAAAAGTAGGTACAGCATCTAGCAAAACAAACAACACTCGGCACCTCTGTTGCTTTGTTTTATCTGGAGTTCGTAAATAAATAGACTGAATGTACAGTCGTGTTGTGTCTGCTTGGAGGAGGTAAGTCCACTTTGCAGTAATTGTAAAAAAAATGTTTGGAATCATGTATGATTTTTGTTCCACTACTCACGTGTAGAGATGTCCCGAACGGTTCGCTCGCGAACGGTTCCTGGTGAACTTTAGGTGGTTCGTGTTCGCCGGTGAAGGCGAACTTTTGCGGAAGTTCGATTTGCCCCATAATGCTCTATTGAGCAGAACTTTGACCCTCTACATCAAAGTCAGCAGGCACATTGTCACCAATCAGACTGCACTCACTCTTGGAGTGAGTTAAGGGACAGCTGCTGACAGACTCTGCTAGGGAGAGTTTAGTTAGGATCTTGTAGGTTTGTTCCTAGCTGATTGTTATTCCTTATATCTCTCCCTCACTCCCTCCTCCCGGAGGGAGAAGGGTCTCATCTTCCAGGGAATTGTAGCATTTCAAAAGCCAGCTTACATACCGTGGCTGGGAATTGAACCCAGGTCTCAGTGTGCGGTAGGTAACTCATTTAACCACTATACCACCAACCACACTACATGCTGAAGCCAGCCTAGCATGTACCATTATCAATCCAAGAGAAAAATTAGCTTGCTTAATCCACGGAATTGTACTATATCAAAAGCCAGCGTACATACCGTGGCTGGGAATTGAACCCAGGCTGGGAATTGAACCCAGGTCTCAGTGTGCGGTAGGTAACTCATTTAACCACTATACCACCAACCACACTACATGCTGAAGCCAGCCTAACATGTACCATTATGATCAATCCAAGAGAAAAATTAGCTTGCTTAATCCACAGAATTGTACTATATCAAAAGCCATCTTACATACCGTGGCTGGGAATTGAACCCAGGTCTCAGTGTGCGGTAGGTAACTCATTTAACCACTATACCACCAACCACACTACATGCTGAAGCCAGCCTAACATGTACCATTATGATCAATCCAAGAGAAAAATTAGCTTGCCTAATCCATAGAATTGTACTATATCAAAAGCCAGCTTCCATACCGTGGCTGGGAATTGAACCCAGGTCTCAGTGTGCAGTAGGTAACTCATTTAACCACTATACCACCAACACTACATGCTGAAACTTCTTGGAGCAGACTTACTTCCTCCCTCCAAAAGAGACACATGCATCCCCATAAAATCATTCAACAGCAACTGCATGCACAGTCTTTGTGGTACACAGTCTCCCTCCGGGAGGAGGGAGATATTCCTGATGTCATAAAGTAGTGTAGGCCTGAAATTGAATTCAATGAGATTTTTGACCTTAAAACACTGCTTTGTATTACATCCAGATTTTTTTCTGGGACTTTTGATGTGTATTTTATTCAACCATGTCTTCCTCCAGGTATTAGACCCCATGAAAAACATCTTTTCTATAATTTTACCAGTCAGCAGAAATTTTTAAAAATTTTGATGTTTGCCTACCCATTGAAGTCTATTGCGGTTCGCGAAAGTTCGCGCGAACTGAACCTTCCGCGAAAGTTCGCGAACGTTGTTCGCAAACCGAAAATTGGAGGTTCGCGACAGCTCTACTCATGTGTACACCACTTTGTATTGGTCTTTCACATGGAATTCCAATAAAATTGATTCATCTTTGTGGCAGTAATGTGACAAAATGTGGAAAACTTCAAGGGGGCCGTATACTTTTGCAAACCACTGTATGTGGCGAGCGTCTGTATATCTAGAGGCGCATGATATATGCCAGGCTCCTCCACCCGAGTGTTCCATAGTCTGACCTACATTTTTTTGTCCAGTCACCATCCAGTCGTTTCCGGCTCTTTGCGACCACATCACGCCAGGCCCCTCTATTGTCTACTGCTTCCTGAAGCTTTCCAAGGCCATGTTTCTTGCTTCCATGACCATGACATTTTTTGTCCCCTCCACCCCTGCTGTTCCCTCCTCCTTTTGCCCTTGGTCTTTCCAAGCATCAGAATCTTCTTCCAATGAGTCCTGCCTTTTCATTGTGAGTACAAAGTATTTCAACTTCATCTTCAGCGTTGCTCCTTACAATGAATAATTAAGGTTAATTTATTTAAAGGGAATGCCGTAAGCGTCCTACGCATGCGCGGTTCAGTCTTTCAAGAACCGCGCGTGCGCAGGATCCTTATGGCAACTGTATACATGACTTCAGCCAAAGTCACAGAGTTAACGGAGCCGCCAGCGGGACCACAGAGGGGACCCAGAGGTATGCCAAGAGATCTTGCAGGCTACGGAAATCCCAGGTACATCCAGATTCCATTTATTTCTTCTGTTCAGGGTCCCTTTCAGCATCGCCTTTTTCACGTTATTAGCATACCTTATTTCAACGTGCTTACTTTATTTCATGTGCATGTAAACATAGCCAGCTTTTGACCTGAGCGACCGCAGTGGTCGCTCAGGGCGCCGGCTTCCAAGCGGGCACCTATAGCTGGCTACCTATACTGAGGGCACCAAAACCTGGCTACCCATAATGAAGGAACCTACGCCTTGCTACCTATGGGGGGGAGGGGAGGGGGGACCTTCAACTAACTTCCTATATGGGGGCACCTATGCTTGGCTACCTATATTGAGGGCACCTATACCTGGCTACCTACCTATACTGAGTCTGAGGGCATTTTCTTTTGGTGAGGGGAGGGGGGGCACACTGTGGCTATAAAGTGTGGTGCAAATTGTTGGTGCTGTGCTATCATTCTAAATGGAGGGGGGGGGGGGCTAACTGTCCCACTGATTGTTTTTATTACTATTCATGAAAGGTTCTAGCCTTCATTTTTAAGTATATTCAAGATAATGCACTCTTTCCATCCATTTGTGGTTATTAATAGTAATTTTTCCATTATACATACAGTGGCTTGCAAAAGTTTTCGGCCCCCTTGAAGTTTTCCACATTTTGTCACATTACTGCCACAAACATGAATCAATTTTATTGGAATTCCACGTGAAAGACCAATACAAAGTGGTGTACAAGTGAGAAGTGGAGCGAAAATCATACAGGATTCCAAACATTTTTTTTAAAAAGAAATAACTGCAAAGTGGGGTGTGCGTAATTATTCAGCCCTCTTTGGTCTGAGTGCAGTCAGTTGCCCATAGACATTGCCTGATGAGTGCTAATGACTAAATAGAGTGCACCTGTGTGTAATCAAATGTCATTACAAATACAGCTGCTCTGTGACTGCCTCAGGAGGTTGTC
Organism: Hyperolius riggenbachi; assembly: GCF_040937935.1. Lineage (NCBI taxonomy): Eukaryota > Metazoa > Chordata > Amphibia > Anura > Hyperoliidae > Hyperolius > Hyperolius riggenbachi. Next base: position 92,926,260 of record NC_090657.1, read on the forward strand.
TAAGAGAATATTGGGAGCAACAACACCATGAAGTCCAAATAACACACCAGACAGGTCAGGGATAAAGTTATTGAGAAATTTAAAGGAGGCTTACGCTACAAAAAGATTTCCAAAGCCTTGAACATCTCATGGAGCACTGTTCAAGTGATCATTCAGAAATGGAAGGAGTATGGCACAACTGTAAACCTACCAATACAAGGCCGTCCACCTAAACTCACAGGCCAAACAAGGCGAGCGCTGATCAGAAATGCAGTCAAGAGGCCCATGGTGACTCTGGACGAGCTGCAGAGATCTACAACTCAGGTGGGAGAATTTGTCCATCGGACAACTATTAGTCATGCACTGCACAAAGTTGGCCTTTATGGAAGAGCGGCAAGAAGAAAGCCATTGTTAACATAAAAGCATAAGAAGTCCCATTTGCAGTTTGCCACAAGCCATGTGGGGGACAAAGCAAACATGTGGAAGAAGGTGCTCTGGTCAGATGAGACTAAAATGGAACTTTTTGGTCAAAATGCAAAACGCTATGTGTGATGGAAAATTAACACTGCACATCACTCTGAACACACAATCCCCACTGTCAAATATGGTGGTGGCAGCATCATGCTCTGGGGGTGCTTCTCTTCAGCAGGGACAGGGAAGCTGGTCAGAGTTGATGGGAAGATGGATGGATTCAAATACAGGACAATCTTGGAAGAAAACCTCTTGGAGTCTGCAAAAGACTTGAGACTGGTGTGGAGGTTAACCTTCCAGCAGGACTCAAAATATAAAGCCAGGGCAACACTGGAATGGTTTAAAACAAAACCTATCCATGTGTTAGAATGGCCCAGTCAAAGTCCAGATCTAAATCCAATTGAGAGTCGGTGGCAAGATTTAAAAACTGCTGTTCACAAACGCTGTCTATCTAAACGGACTGAGCTGGAGCTGTTTTTCAAAGAAGAATGGGCAAGGATTTCAGTCTCTAGAGGTACATGTAATGAACAGCGGAGATGCCGCCGCGTGGTCTAGTGACGGGGCGGCTGTCTCCGCATTCAGAGCGGCGGTTTCCGCGCAGCGACACATGTCTGGCTTGTCTGGACCTTGTAGTGCACACAGATGGAGAGCTAAGCGTGCGTGCCCCAGGCGACAGGACATTTATACCAGCAGAAGGGGAATCAGTTGATCAGGCCGATCAGCTGATCCCAGCTGGACTCTGGATTGGCTGAGTGGCTCGGGCGGAACTGCACAGCACTGCAAGTATATATAGACCTTGCTTGTCAGTTGCTGGTTGTCTGCCGTTGCGAATACTTACATGTGAGCACTCAGACCTCAGTCAGATCCCACAGTGTGTTAGAACCAGGTGGACCTGGGAATTCACACTTAGCCAGATTACGCTCTTGTTATACTTTAGACCAGTTCCAAGGTGTTGAGACCAAGGACCTCACACCCAAGCTTAGGATCACTGTGTCATTACTGTGTTATCCTTTAGACCAGTTCCGGGGTGTTGAGACCAAGGACCTCACACCCAAGCTTAGGATTACTGTGTCATTGCTGTGTTATTCTTTAGACCAGTTCCGGGGTGTTGAGACCAAGGACCTCACACCCAAGCTTAAGATTACTGTGTCATTGCTGAGTTACTCTTTAGACTAGTTCCTGGGTGTCGAGACCAAGGACCTCACACCTCAGACTAGGATTGTGCTTTATATTTGTTATGACCAATTGTCTCTGTCGACCTCTCTCTTGCTTTCTGAATCGGTATCTCTGCCTATCTGCCTACCTGTTGCCAAACCTTGCCTGTACCCGGTTACCGAATCAGCCTTCTGTCTCTGTATCTTATCTGCTCGTGTGTTGCTGACCTGGCCTGCCCGACCCTTCTGGCTGTCACTCATCCCTTGAGTGTTTAGTCTGTCTGTACTATCTGTGACACTATTCCACCAAGTGTCAGTTAGCTGCAACGACTTCTGCTCCTCAGAGAGTCCTGCCTGCAAATGCAACCAGTGGCCTCTACTCCTCTGGAGTCCCCTGGGTGCAGTACAGTCTGATTACCAGATCACCAAGGAATCACTGGTTGCCAGGTTATCTCTATCCCCTTTCTTAAGGAGATAGTCCCTGCACAGCCGAGGGCCACCTGCCCCTCAGGTGGTCGCTGGCCGAGTTATCTGTGTCTCCCGCCTCACGGGAGATAGCCTACAGGTACACCAAACACTTACACTCCATTAGGTGTCCAGAGGTTAGCCATACTTGTATTATTGGTGATTCTGCAGATCATCCATAATCAGGTATACATCTGTATTGTTGATGATTCTGCAGATCATCAATAATCAGATTCTCTCTGTGTGCTGACACCAATCGTTACAGTACAAAGCTGGTAGAGACATACCCTAAAAGACTGTCAGCTGTAATTGCAGCAAAAGGTGGTTCTACAAAGTATTGACTCAGGGGGCTGAATAATTACGCACACCCTACTTTGCAGTTATTTGTAAAAAATGTTTGGAATCATGTATGATTTTCGTTCCACTTCTCACGTGTACACCACTTTGTATTGGTCTTTCACGTGGAATTCCAATAAAATTGATTCATGTTTGTGGCAGTAAAGTGACAAAATGTGGAAAACTTCAAGGGGGCCAAATACTTTTGCAAGCCACTGTATGTGATGTGTCATGGAGAGATGAAATATCAAAAAGGTTGGGAACTGCTGTCCTAGGAGGTAACTCAGTAGAAAAGGTGAAGTGTGTGTGTGTGTGTGCGTGCGTGCGTGCGTGCGCGCGCGTGCGTGATGAAGGAGGAAGGGGGGGGCACAAAAATCAGGTTTCTCATGTAAACATACATTAGAAACAATCGTTTGTGATTGCCTTGGGAGAAAAATCTAGTTTTGACTGTTCCGGATGCTGATCTTCATGGTGAAAAAAAAAATAAAAATTTAAAGCCACGTACAACAATCGTTTTTTGTTACCTAGGAAATTGTTTTAGTGTGACATTTTTCTAAAATCAGAACCTAAAACATTTAAAAAAATGTTCTTTACTTTTTGCAGTTTAAGTAGAATTTAATTTTAAGTCACAAGGGAATTGCTTTGTTCTATACTGTAACAAGTGAGAGAAAGCGTCTGTTTGCAAACACGCTGTGCATGTGCAACGTTCTGCAGGTCTCCTTGGATATATTTAGCTCTGTTCTGTAAAGGTCTCTTTAGCAGCGAATCTGTCAGAGCAACAAAAGAAGATAGAGGAGGTGGTGGTGGTGGTGGTGGGGGGGTCATTAGCACTGGTATTCGTCACATGAAGCAGAAGGTGGAGGTTATTAGGACAATGAATTAGACACGGCATTGGCCTATAGGACTGTGTGGCATGATGCCAGGAGGAGGCTAAGCTGGCACTGCGCGTAACCCTGCCTGGGAGAGATAAGACACAAAGCCGATCGCTCTGCACTAAAACGTCATGTCTGCTTTTCCTTGTTCATCTCTTTAAACAATTCCACTGACCGCTGCAACAAGACATGCCAAGGAAGAGTTAATAATCTGATCTTCCGTCTCCTGTGCCCTCCTGCCCCAGCCACTTCCCACTCCACTCATTACACAATCTGCATCCCATTTCCAAGGTGGGTAATAAGATTTTAATGACCGGAACCATCTCTTGGTCGCTGCACGGTTATCAATTATAGCTGCGCTGGCAACGCTGACAATCTGTTCCAACGAGTACACTGTGTAGGTCTGGGGGGGGGGGGGGGGTTAAAAGGAGAGGGGGGGGGGGTGGCCCGGGGCAGCCGTGACACAATCTCCAATGAGGGAGAATACGTGAAAATTGATTTCTCTTCCGCTTGACATATCAAATCAGGATTCATGCGCACAGACAATAAGCGTGCCGTGACGTACTCATCTTGAGATAATGAATATATCTTAACAAAGGAATACTAGAAGGACTCGGAACACTTCCTGTCAGAAAAATGGGGTACGTATGATAGGTCTGTAGTGAAAATGATGTACAGAAGTAGTTTTCATTGGGTAAGTGTATGCGGCACATCGCAACAAATTAAAAAAATTAGGGTCTTCCGGAAACACACTAATCACAATGCACAGTAGTTTGACGCCATTCATTTGCAATGTGGACATATCATGCGCATTGTCCAGATGTGCAAAATTTATGTTATTACGGCGGAACCTGATGCATCACAAGGCCAACATACTGATGTGAATGTGTCCTTTGTGGGACCGCTGTAGCGTGTTGCTGTACTATTATAATTTATTTTGAAAGTTTTGAAATTATTAATACTGTATATTCTGGCGTACAAGATACTTTTTATCCCAGGAAAATCTCAAAAATCGGGGGTCGTCTTATACGCAGGGTGTCATCTTATAGGGAGAATGCTGAAGCTTCCGAGCTGGACTGGAGAATCTATGGTTGCCTCATAGGGTGGGGGGAGCTCATAAATGTCAGCGGCCACATCCCCACCATATGCAGCATCCATATGAAAGCAGCAAGGGCGGTGCTGTACAAGTATGGTAGAAGAAAATACACTCACCAGGATTCCTGGAAAGAAGTGACTTAACGCAGTCCCGATGATGAGGTGAGGGGGCACCTCACTGGGAAGGCTTTGTATACAACAACCAGCCAATCGCCGGTAAGGTACATCGCTTGCCATGATTGGTTGGTTGTTGGTGGCTGGGCACCACATACAGTACAGCACCAGTATCTGTACCTGTTCATATAGTATAGCACCAGTACATAGAGTACAGTATACAAATGTCCAACAGTCAAGAGGGGTAGTCTTATAGGGCGAGTATATCCCATCAAGTATATTTTAACTGGAAAAGTTGGGGGTCGTCTTATACGCCGGAATATACGGTATATGTTTTTTTAATCGGGGTGATATGTAATACCTTATATACTCACGTATAAGCCTAATTTTTCAGCACAAAAAATGTGCTGAAAAGTTCCCCCCTGGGCTTATATGCGAGTCAGTGTAGCAGAATGGATGGTGGAAAAGGTTTTGTTACTGGCTGAGGAGCGCAAGGATCGTGCACTAGTGCTCCTGCTCTTGCCAGCTGACTCCCAGCTGTGTCCTTGCCCCCATTCCCTGCAACATGCTGTGCAGAGTGTGCTGCTCAAGACTACCTGTGTCCCCTGGCTTGTGGAGTGGAGCGTGCACGCAAAGTGTCAGCAGAGCAATGCTCGGGGATCCTTCTTGTGTGGCAACTGCTGTCTCTCATATCTATGATGCCATCTAGTGACACAGCTGTTTCATCCTTGGGGCACATCTGGCTGTGAGGAGGGAGCCTGCCTTGTATTGGGGCACATCTGGCTACTATGGAGGGGGGATATACTGGGGAAGGGGATTATACACAAGTCAAATCACTTTTTCCTGGTCTCTGACGGAAAAGCTGGTACCTTGGCTTATATGCGAGTATGTACAGGTACTACAAATACAAATTTGATGTATGGAGCTCCATGTGTTGGTTCGACTGGCAAGACTAATTAGCAAAAAATGGAAAACTTACCCAATGGTAATTTTCCTTTCCTGATGCATCAATGGCAGAACAAGCTGTGTACACACACTAGCTTCAAGTGAAGCGTCCAATAAAGAGCGCCATGGGGCAAGAATAACCGCACATCTAATGTGTGTAAGTGGCAAGCCTGCCCATCTCAGATCCTTAGTGACCTGATGCTCAAGCTACCACAAAAGCATGATTGCCACTGCCCCTGCCAGCAGAAAACCACTTTGTGATGTGCTTCTTGATATGCCCTCCTGCAGGGTAAGGTCGAGTGTGTAGGATTCCTCCCCAGCGATAGAAATTTTAGGTCTATAGTAACTTTACCATAAATAAATCAGTAGTGTCCAAATCTGGTTAGCCCTTACCAACCTCTGATTTAGGCCCCTGTACATTTTGGTTCCCGTTGAACCAGAATTTACTTTACTTTAATTTTCTGATTATTGCTATTCACAGATAGTACAGAAGTCAACTCTTAGGACCTGGTAACTGTTGGAGAGGAGGGAAATATTTCACCTTCTATGCAAATGACCATGCAACAGGAAATGGCCACGGCTAATCAGAAATAGGAGCTCAACTAATCAGCAGCGGTGTAAATTTACCAGGATTTTGATTAGCCGCTGCA